>NW_025814048.1:7537682-7839189 GCF_018902025.1 Drosophila willistoni
TGTTTAATAAATCGAATTGAACATTTATGCATCTCGCAGCTGTTAAAGCAGGTTAAACAAAGAGAGAGAGAGGGAGAGAGAGAGTAAGCAAGGGAGAGCAAGCTTTGCCTGTGCTTGGCTTAAGAGCGTGAAAGAGAAGAATGGCGTCTTCTCTCGTGTTATTTACTCACACAGATGCCAAATTTAATTACATAAAATCCAAGAATCGAGAGTGAAAAACTAAACTAATACTACATTTTTATGCGATAATCGTGCCAAATGCCAATAATGACAACAACAACAATTACAAGTGGTGCAGAAAAAACTTACCGCAAAGTAAAATCAAAATGTCGAGGCCCACGCGGCATAAAATTCGCTTGTTGGTGTCCATGTTTTTAACGTGTTGTGGTTGTTGTTGCTGTTGTTGTTGCTGCGTCTGTTGACTGATGTTATTGTTGTCTCCACCTTCAGGCTGTTGTATGCTATTATAGTTATCGTTATTATTATTATTTACAATTGTGGTAGCTGCTGTTGTCGCCGTCGTCTCTGGTCTATTGGCCACGTTAACGTTGCCGTCTTCGTCTTGGTCGTCGAGCCGACGCAGCGGTGTTGTTTCACTGACTGGTGAACCGTTACTCATTTTTTGTTTTATACTGTGCTTTTGGATTTTGGTTGCTCAGCTGCGAAAGCTCTCTCTCTGTATCTCTTAGTAACTATCTCTCAGTTGGTATGCCTCCCTCTCTCTCTCTTTCACTCCTACACAACGTTTGGCAGTGAACTTGCTTTTTTGTATGCAAAGTTTGTTTTTCTCTTTTCTCTCTTAACGACTACGTCATGGTTTTCGACTCTGGAATGGAATTTGATATTTTAGAAATAGTTACTAACAGAAATCAATAGTTTTTATACAACGAAGTTTAAATACACTTTTTTTTTAAGTTGATAAAATATTAAAGAACCCTAAAGAGAAAACAAATCATTTTTACTGCTTGAAATATACACAATCGAACAACTATATCCCATCTTAAAACAAACGAGCGGACAATAATTAAGTTTTAACTATTAAATTTGTTATTTATCGTCCATTTCTTAAACACTTTGAACTTTACGGTTAAATCAAGATCAAAACAAAGAGAATTATCGATTAAAACAGATAAATGCAAGGTCAAAATGTTATCGATAAAATTTAAGTTTGTAAACTATTTTATTTAAAAAAGCTATCGTCTATTCAATCATCCCTATCTTAATATTTCAATTTGAATTTTACTATTTTAGGAGCTTCGACCGATTTGAGTTCATTTTCTTACTCTTACATTGAAAAAGTGACTTTTGAATTTGAATTAAGACCCCGAAAACTTATATTTGGGTATTTGGATTGCATCAGGCTCCGCCCTGGCTTAATACGGCACTGTTAATACAGGGTATCGTTATTCTAAAATTCTGACATACATATGTAAGTATCTTATTCTTTGTTAATCAGGTGAACGTTGATAAGTTTTGGAAAGTTTATTGTGACTATTAAGAAATGCACTTCTCAATAAGTAGAATAGTATTTGATAAAGGGTTTGATATCAGGTGTCGTGACTTAGTTGTCCAAATAGTTAATTAAAACAAATAAGAAATGCTTTAATAAGGGGGTTTCTTCAAAAAACTTACTTTTAAGCAGTCGGTTTGAATTTTTTTTGTTACAGATTTGTCATATGGGATGAAAAATTATAAATAATTGTTTCAGAGAATTTATTTATAGAGTTAAGCTAGAGAGCTTATCTGAATAAACCCAATTTTTAATGCTTTTTATAATAAATATGTATTGCTTTTTATTTTTAATATTTGGTGACTTGAGAGAAAACCCATAAAAGGTTGAATAATACCAAATGACTGAGTAATGCCCCACGGATTCCCTAATGACAAAGAGACAATTGTGACGTCTTCGACTTTTGTTGTTGTGACTGTGATTCATTCACTATTTATTCACGACAGCAGTACGAATGAATATCTGTATATGAATGTGAATTGTTGATGAAAGATGTTAGCATTTATTCACACCCCAAAAAACAAGTTTTCAAACGGGTTGAGTGACGTCGATATATTACATTTGCCTAGCAACATGCAGAAACTTGTCTTTTGTCTATCATTCTACCCTGCACCCATTGGGTGAAATGGTATATTAACGTCACCAAATCTTTATGTACATATCTGTTTGTTAATATTCAAAGAGACTTAAAGAATTAGAGCTACCAAATATGAAATAATATGGTCAAACTAACTTTGTTTTCCCCTTCTCCATCGTCAAACATGATTTCCTTTAGTAATATTTAAAGAATCGTACACAAATTTAAGCCACTAAGAGTTCATATCAATATCGATGGGACTACTGAATTTCATACAAATTTAACTAAAATTAGTCCAATATTTACGAATAAACGTCTTTAGTAGCATACAAAAACGTGTAAAGTGGGCATGTCCCATAAGAGCGAACGAGATAGCTTTTGTTTTTCTACATTTCACATGCAAAAATTTGAAATTTATGCTTCCCATGGTGCATGGCATACCAAAGTCGGTTCATTGACTTCTATAAATCATTATTTTGAATTTTTTTTCTTTCACAGTCAGTCAGAAACATCTCAATATTGGGTTGGGGTGGATAGTTGGGTTCTTTCTATCTTGTTTGGAACGAGTACAGTTTACTTTTTCATATTGCATTGGAAAAAACGTCTTTCCCTACCTCTTACAAATTGCTTGAATTTCTATAATTTTGTGCAATCAACTGAAATGGCTTGCCCATCAATGGGCGTTGATAATAAGCAGTCCGGATTGTACCCGAAGTCAACGATTTTACAGGCCAAAACTAGCCAACAGACAAATCAACAACAAGGCCTTAATTTGACATCTAGTTGGTTGTGGTTAAGCCAAGCAACCAACCAACCAACTGACGAAGTGGCAAACGTCAATCACTAGAGAAACTCATGAGTTTCAAGTCGATACGATCAACTGGGGATCCAGAAGCAGCCATAAAGACTCCCCCAGGAGTCAGGAGAAGTTGTAGTTGTTGTTGGTCGTCTGGGCCAAGGCAAGTCAGGCAACAAACAGGCCCGATCTAAAGTCTATAGACCTATTTATAGACGGCAAACAACTCGCGGTTCAACTTCATCATGCAGTTGGCTGATTCAATTCGTCCGATTAATGCCCCCCTGTAATGACAAAGCAACGAACTGAATCTTAATTAAAAAAAAAAATAAAATACTATCTGACCTGACGTGAGTTTATTTTTTTTTTTTTTTTGTTTCCACTCATTAAGTTACGGAAATTGGTCACACAAATGTTTGACCTATTAGTAAATAAAGTCGGTAGTTAATTTATTTGCCAAATCCTGACACTATCTTATCTACCTAAGTTTACGATAAATTCATGATAACAATAAATGTTGTTAGAGGGGCGGAAAATCTATTATCACCGCGAAATGAGGTTAAATAAACTTGATTTTGAACTATACAAGCAAAGTGTGTAGGAACTTTTCAATTAGAAATTTTTGAATTGGTAAACACCAACTTTTAGTTTTTCGATGACCTATAAAATAATTTCTCATTTTGAATCCATTATCTCTGACGCGTTGTCATGTTTACTAGTTATTAATTAAACTAAAACTGTTGGCGGCATTTTAGATATGATTTCTTTAATCATTTTAAGCCGACCACAAGCAGAGAGACACCAAGCAAAAGATGCATATAACCAGCTGGCGATCAGCTACTCCTCCTCCACCTCCTCCATTTCGATCTCTTCTTGCATTGCATTTCTGTCAATTTTTTGAATTCTTCTACCCGCAGCGAAATAAGGTCAATGGAAGCCCCCGTCAAGCACAGGGTTAATATGCTGCATATGAAGGAAACACAATGAATAAAAAAAAAATATATAATAATAATTTACATAAACAAGGGGAATTTATGGCGCCAAGCGAAAGCATTTAAACAAGTGTACATACATGTGGTTAATTTGATCTGAATATTTATACAAATTTTCAATATGAATACGCAGTTCATTCAACAAAATGTTGTCCCGAAATTTGTTGTAATTGCCCAACTCAACCCACTCGCTTCTGTCTCCAAATTGGGCATTCAATTTCATGGCCATGCAATGACCAGACAACGACAATTGGTAGACATCTTGACGACGGAAGGCAAATTGATACCTTCTCAATGTTTAACTCCACGATTCGTTATTTTGTATGTAAAATGCTTGTTATTGATATCGAATTCAGTCTCAATGTAGGGGCTGAAATCAGCAAAATTTTGAACCCACGTCCAACACAGTGAAATTCAACACATAAAATTTCGTTATAGCTAAGGTAAATATTTAATACTCAATTCATTATTTTGACGAATTGCTTATTTTATGATTGTATGTTCACTAAATGGATTATATTCTTCAAATTTATTTCAAAAAGGAAGTGGAGGTGGGTTTGTCACATCAATTATATTTAAAGAACCCTAAAATTTATGAATAGTTTAGAATGAAACTGTTATTTGCTTGTATTAAAGGAGACTTTTAGTCTATAAGGCCAAGGCTCTGTCATTTTTTGACGCCTTATAAACTACACCTAATACATTTAGGATATTACTTGTTAGTTACATATATTAAAAATTGGGGCAAAAGGGCAAAAAAGCTTTGTGTAAAACATTAAAGGGACACAAGATGAAGTGTCCTTCCCAACCCTTCTAACCCTTTGGGCATAAAAAGCAAAGGTAACGCTAAAAAAAAAGGATAGACATAAACCACGTAAACAGAAAAAGAATTACTTTTTGCAATTCAAGTAATTGTACATTAAATAATTTGTAAAAATAGTACGTATAACATAAAATTCGGAGTTTATATTGGTTCTCGAAATAAAGGGATATATAAAAAATACTTCTTTTCAATTTCAAGTAAATGGACTAATCAGAACCTGAGTGTTTCTAACTATCGTGTTAGCAAAATAAAAAAAAAAAATCGGTTTCAATTTTGGCAAATCCTTTTCGTAAAAAAATGAATGTTCAAATAAACGATCGAAAGGGGGAAATATAAAAATGCATTTTTAAGTTCTAACAAGTTTCTTCTAGTTTTCCTTCTCGTTTCTTTAAGACTAGAATTTTTTTCTGAAGTTTAAACTTACAGTAAGATCCAGCTGAACTCAGGATAAATTGGAAAGTCACATACTCTTTTAGCGAATGGAAAAATTTCTGTTTAAATAGAAATGATTTGCTCTTCCCAATAAAAAGTTTATTAATTTTTAAGTTGCTTAGTTAAAATTAGTAATCAATTTTTTACAAATCTATATACATACGTATTACCTTAAGGAATAGATAAAACCCAAAATATCACAAATTAAAATAAAGAGACAAAAAAGTTAATGGGACTTAAGAAAATCAGACAATAATGTTTTGCTATCACTAACTTTGGTTGAGCTTTAAATTTTGAAAAGCATTTCAAAATTAATTCTTTCTTATTCAAATGAAACGAATTAGGAAAAACTAGTTGGCCTATTTGGAAAAATACTCGTTCTAAGGCTGGATAATTATAATATAAAATTATTTATCTTAGGGTTAGGCTAACCTTTTTGATACTTCGACTTACTTACAGAAATTTTATTTTATTGCGGAAATCAAACTTTTTAATTTACCTGATTCTTAATGTTTAAGTCTATCAGATTTTGATGGATTTGAAAAAGTATTAAGTGGATTGCAGTGTTTTCTTTTTAAAACCTAAATTAGTAAAGAAATAAATTTAGAACAATTTTTTTTGATGAAAATTTTTAAATACACCTACATATTCTGGGATAAATCCAATAAACTCTCAACCATAAAATCATAGAGATTATTTAAAACAAACAGACCAACAAACAACAAACAACAAACAACAACAACTCATAACATATTAATTCGTTGAAAATTTCAAAACCAAAAATAGGTTTAAATATACTTTTGAGATACTAGGAAAATGTGATGGATATGTGAAATACAATAGAATGCCAGTTTTTGGGGGAATGCGCAATTCCCATTAATTGATTGATTGATTGATATTAAAAATATATGATTAACATATAAAATGTTACACGATTTACAAAAGGTTTCATCTTGTAATTGGCAGAATGCCCAATTTCTCACCCATGGTCGTCCATCGAGTGCAATTGAACGTGACGCACTTAATGGGTCATTTTCCATGGAAGGGGGAAAAAAAATCACAAAGCACCGTGAAAACGCAATTCTTTCAACCCAAATCCAATAAACCAAAATTGATAAGAATACTGAATTGATAGTGAAATCACAATATACGCACATACTTTAGCCAAGATTATAAAGTCATTAAATTTTTATAGTTAGGTAGACAAAGGTTCTAGTTTCCGCATTCTGAGGAAAATGCACTCAACTTTCCCACCTAACCTTGACCATGGGAAAACTTTCTTAGGCGAAAATCGATTTCACAAACCAAACATCCCGACGCCCCCACATAAAAAGTAAAAACTAAGCAAATCCGATGGTCAGTGTGTGTTTCCTTTCCAATTTTAAAATTTCAGGTGGAATTCAATAATTTATATTCACTTTTGTATATTTTCACATGGTTTTGTTCGTTGGCCAAGTTTTTCGCTATTTTGTTTATCTTAAGGCCGGGCTAAAAGTGTTTCCAATCAATAAAAAAGAGAACCCTCAAATAAATACGCACTCGACACAGACAAACACACACACACACACACACAACAGTCGGTGGCTCAGTGGAGACCTACTAAATCTACACACACAACAACAACAACAAAATAAACTCTTTCTGCCCATATAGATAAATTTAAAATTTGTTGTTGATTTTATTTACCTTTTTGGCAAAACAACCAAAAAATTAATTAATTAAAAAGCTTGAAGTAAGTATTTTTTTTTGTTTTCGATTTTTTGCTGATGTCATTCAACTTAAAATATATTTATTCCAGACACTTTGGCTTTGTTAATAAAGTCATCACATATTCGATTTTTTTTTTGCACAGAATTCTATTTGTTAGTGGGATTAGATGTTGACCAACAGAAAAAGACGCAAGTTTGAGGCTAACGCAAACAAAAAGTGGACAAACATCCGAAATATCCCGCATACGCAACCGAACACGGCAACGGCACAGAGAAAAGTGAACACGATAGAGAGAGAGAGAGACTTGTTTGTTACACACAGACACAACAGACAATGGGAGAACGACACAAATCGAGGAGAATGATAAGATAGCAAGCGAGCGAGATAGAGAGAGAGACACTGATAGCAGTGGAACGTTTGAATGGAACTGATAGTAAATAAGATTCAGGATAACTATGCTTTATGTGTAAAAAACTTTAAAACTTACTTTTAATTTAAAATTTTGAATAAAAGTACACAAGTTTATTATAAGTTAGATTTTAAAATTTTAGTTATTGACTTTTCACTAATTGTTTTTTAGTTTTTATTTCTGTTTTTTTATAATATTTTAAAAGAAACTCACAAATTCTTATCATAAACATATTTCTATGAATCAAACTATGTGATATTTACATCCAGTTAACTTGTCACTAAAATTAATTTCAATTAACCTGTTGCTCATGCTTGTGCTAATCTGTATATCGATTAAAATTTCTATTAAAATTTATATGCGAAGTACGTAAACTCTGTTAAAATTGATATGAGAAATTTGAATTGATTGATTTTGTCCCAACAAAATGTCAAATTTCTTGAAATTTTTGTTCTTAAAAATTCTTTAGTTCAATTTATTTATAGTTAATGTTATATGTTAGAAATTGAAATAGATAAAATTAGGCTAAAAACCTGAAATTATAAACAATTAACGAAATCTGACTCTGATAATAAAATTGAAATATCTGTTAAAATTGATATGAGAAATTTGTAGAATAACTCGACATAAAATCGTTTTGATCTTATTATTTTGTCGTGTTTAAGTTATAAATAAATAAATACCAAACCGATGTTGTGCATTTTCTTCACTTACTAAGAATTAAATTTCAATTAACAAGGGTCCTACGGTAAAGCAAGAATCTATTTAAGTCCAATGTCTATGAAATATTGGCACATAAGTATACTGTAATACATGTCGACACTTTAATAAATAAATTGTTTTAAACCCCTTTAAAATTCGTATGTAAATATAAAATATAAGTAGGTAACAGAAACATAAGGACCAGCTCCTTTGTGATTTACAACTCATCGTGAATGCGGCATTCTTTTACAATAATTACAAACTTTTCCAAATTTAATACATTTTCATTTTTGTTTCTTTTTTTCATTTCGTTTTTAGAATTTTATTCCTTCTGCATAGGTATGTAAATATATTAACAGTTATTGTTACAATTATCATCGTGATCGTGCTTTTTCTTACATTTACATACACCAATGTTTCAATTCCAGCTGTTTTATCATCGAGAGAATTTCTAAATGATGTAAGACGTCGGAACGGCTTTAGTATACCATGCACCAAGACATGGGATAAGACATATGTACATAAAACAATGCTTACATTAACGTATACTTATGTATGTTTCTTCTTATTATTATTATTATTATTATTATTATTAATATGTATTAGATATACTTCTTAACTCCATAAACCTAACTATGATACAGTTATGGCCTTTTGGCTTGGTCGAAAACTACATCAATACTTAAGGCTGGGATTGAGAACCCAGATATCTTCTTTCTTCAGTTAAATAATTGACTAGCCCACTTGGGATCCACCAGGACTGCTCTTATTTATATAAAATTAGAAACTAATTAAAGATAAACATATCTTAGACGAGTCTATTTTCCAAGTTTTGGTGGCTTTATCTCTTATAATCCCAGAAAATATCAGCAGGGACTTGGCAGAAATTATAAACATATACTAAAAAACACAACATATATACATATGAAACTATATAGTTTCTAAGACAATCAATTTATTTAAATCACTGTGGCGAAAGTGGGAGTGTCAAAAATGTGAATCTAACTGATCTGCATGCAGACATAAGATTCTAAAAAGACGTTCCAGCTCTTAAAATCTCCGCTTTCTGGGTATAGATCAACTTGGCTGCTGAATAAAATACACTTTCTTCTGCCTGCTACCTACAATTTGTTTTTCTTTCATATACCATTTCACCCTCTGACTGCATGGTATAATGATAAACAGAGAGAGAGAGAGAAAGATTCGCCTCTCGCAATGTTTGTGCTCTGAGACTCTTTTGGATATCGCTGCATTTCGATGGTGGTTAGTTGATTTTAGTTCTTTGGCCACAGCGGTTTGTTTGGCTCCGTTTCGATCCGATCCGATCCGTCGTAGTCGTCGTCGTTGTCGTTCCCCGTTGTCCGTGTTTCGTCTTACAATTAGTTTTTCCCACATCTTCCGATTGCGGGCGCGCAATCGCGAGAGAAGAACCCAAAAATGCAAGTGCAAACAAATGGCAATTAAGAAGAAAAAAAAAAGAATTTTCGAAATCAAGGCAAAGTGCATTCGAAATTAAGGCAATGCAAATGCAAATATTACGGATATTTAATGAACATTTTTAATTTCGTATTTGTTTTCTGCTCGACCAGCAATATATTTGTGTATGATTTACTTGCGCAATTCCATTAAGAAAACGCCGACTCTGTGGATTTAATATTATCGATTTTTGACGAGGGAAAACTTATTGACTTTTACTTACAATTAGTGCACAACTCAGCATAGCGGCACATGGAACACGGCTGCTTATCGCAATAGTAATACCCACCAAATGGGAAAGAAAAAGAAACTCAAAAATCAACGAAAAAAAGTGGCCCAAATCAAATAGAGAGTCCATTAGCACATTCTCCTCCAAGGCTCATTCAAATATTTGTGTGTGATTGTGTGCCGACTGATAAAATGACCACCAAGGCAGTAATTTCCAGGTGCCCATAAGAGAGGTGCACACATTTGAGATCAAGCTCAAACCAAAAACTCAAACACCTCCATACCTACCCCTACCCCTACCCCTACCCTTCATCTTGCACGTTTCTTTGGCAACTACTATCCCATCAACATGAGTGGCCTACGTCCTGGCAGCGTGTGTGATACCACGCCATTGCAACGCTTCGAAAGTCAGAGTAGTAATGGCGAGGAGCCATCTTCTCCAACGGCTGCTAGCCTAGTGGCAGCTGCCGCATCGTCAACTGCTTCCACAATGCCCCATATTAACAACAACAACAACAATAATGTAAAAGTTGATTTACAACTGCCCACCTTTGTGGGTGGACCGGGAAATGGAGTTGGATCTGCAGCGTCTATTGTCACCAAGACGCGACACCAGAGAGGCACATCACAAATCTTTAGACGCATTTTTCTCGACTTGTGCCTTCTTAGTTGTGGTAAGTTGAACAACAGTTTAGACTTTTAACATTCTAAATGGTAAAATTTTGCTTAAACTTAGTCTAAGAATGTCGCAAATAGTTTGTTTTGTTAGTAGGTAGAGTAAAGGTCTTTTAAGTCTGCTATGTTTAAGTGTTTAATGCCAAGTAGAATCGTAAGTTATATAGTATAGGACAGTGATCTTGTTTTGCTTTATAATGCAAATTCGATAAGCTGTCCACAGTGTGAAATTGTAAATAATTAATAAAACAGTTTCCATAATCTAGTTTAACGCTTGATTTCTTTCTAATATAACTAATAACTACTATACATATTGAGTTGATGGCAATGTACGAGCTATAATAAAATTTTCATGCAAAATCAATTTCTACTGATGTATAACTGGATTCATATACATACATACAATTTAGACAAATCAAATTATTATTATTCAAAAAGCAGACTTTAATTTGTAGTTACCATTGCCGATTGGATATCTCATACTCCTATTATAACTAATCTGTTTGCAAGGAATCTTTTAAAAAAAGAAAGTCTGTAACCTCCAGAAAAAAAGGGACATCTTTAGCTCCTATTTAGATGGTATACAACTAATGTGGTTAAATTGTGCAGGATTAACCAATTAGGGATTTCAGGGGCTTAGCCCTATCAGAGAGCCAAAGGTCAACTGAAATTTAATATATTAAATTCGGAAAATTCTTGAAAACTTATAAGTTTACAAAACTGTGACTCTACCAAATTTTAATCGATTTTAAAGAGTGATATCTCTTCTTAGTTCTCTTAAATTTAATTTTAAATTAAAATGCTAATTACGCGCCAATAACCAGCAAAATATTCGAAACTACCTTAATTTCATGAAGAACTAATTTGGTCAATATTTATAATATTTCAAAAACCCATGTCTTTATTTTTAAGTTAGAATAATATCTTTCAATCTGAAAAGAAATCTCCACAACTAAATATTTTGCCACGCCAACAGGCCACACGCTGGCCTAATTCGACACTTTGAGTACTGCATTTAATAAGTTAAGGTTACTACCTTATAAGTATATATAATATAAGTTACTACTTATACAAGTTAGGAATGAATGTCTTTACCGTACTAAATTAAACTCTTTATTTTGTACTGTAAAGAAACCTAAGATTCTGACCAGATTTCGTAACCGTAATCGTGATTGTCAAAGGTAAAGCAAAATTACAAATTATTTCAAACTTTATCGAACTACAGATAATTTTTTTCCCTTCACATACTAAAGTTCTTATTTTATCTATCAGAAAAACCAACACAAAATAAGTAGGTTTTTAAATACTTAAGAATGACTCAAACTTTAAAAATTGACAAAACGTCATTAAAAAAAAAAAAACACTAATAAGTGACCCATAATATATTGAAAGTGACACATATGAAATGAAAACATGAATTGCCTTGTTTAATCGAATTATTTCATTATTCATATAAAAGTAATGAAATGCATTTTTTAAATTAATCCATGATGGTTATTCAAAATTTAGTCGCAACTCTTGGGTAAAATTTAAATAATTTTCAAAAATCCTTGACAATTTTGAGATTGGGGACTGAAAAGTGTAACTTCATTTTGAGAACTCTTAAAAATAATAAATAACAATTTTACACATTCAATTTAAAAATTCTTAACAATTCATCATTAATTTTGTTTCGTTTTTGTCGTTAATTCAACGAGCAATATTTAGGACTAAAAGTGACGAATTAGTTTAAGCTACATAAATGGTATAAGAGACTAACTTAATCATTTTTAAAAGACAAACACTAAGCGTAACTAAAATTAAAATTTCCTTTGTCCTTTCCTCCTTTTTCTTGTAGTTCTTATCAATCGCTTTAGATGAAGTTTAGAATTTTTTTTATATTTGAAAAGAAATTCAAATAGATTTGCCTTATCAAAAACGCCAAGTTATAGTAATCCATCGATTGGAAATAAATCAATTTTTGAATTGAATTTTGTAGATTACTCATGAGGCGCTTTCATAATATTATCAATTGACTGAACGACCCCTCTTTTTGAATCATTGGAATACCCTTCACTCTCCTGCACCACCCTCTGCACGCTTTCACACGTCCCAATCCGAATGCATTTCTCTTGTTTTATGATCTGGTTATCAAGTCTCTTGTAACCAATTGATCTCTTGCACTTGCAAGTCATGAGCTCATTTTTTATAGCCTCGTCAACAGGGCAGATGTGAGAGAATGTACATACATAAGTGCATATAGAAAATATTATAGAAGACTTTACCCTTTATCCCAGTTTGTGGCCCCTACATATGAGTATACCCCATAAATTTATCAAGGGATACAGAAAAGGTGGGCGCCTATTAGAGAGGTAGCTCGTTTTGGGTATTAAATTGTATTTAAATTGTATCCAACTGTCTGTTTGTGTTTACCAATTGCTTTGTATAAATAATGATTAAGCGGATTCCACTTCCCGCCAATCAACGGTGGCTAAATATTCGCTCATCGAGTGTTGGTCTGATTTATTTTATTCAATTTGTGTGGTGTGCGAGAGTTTATGTTTTTGTTTGGGGTTGGAATTCTATTGTACTCGTTTCCAGTCCATCATCAACAACAGCAATAACCATCATCATCATCATCATCGTCATCAACCAAAACCAACCTTTACATACTTGGATGAACTGTTTACCCAAGTCCAATTTAGGCTTGATCAGCACAGACCTTGTCGTAGCCCGTGATGGTGCTGATGATGAGGCCATGCGTCAGCTAGAATTGGACACCGCGGCCACCCGGTTGTGTGGAAACTAACTAACTCAGCATAATGACCCAGATTTAAATGCCATAACATAACTGAAATGATTTTAATCAATAAATGTATATTCCCTCTTTTCAGTTGGTCTACCCATGTTGGGTTTCTCCCTATGGTGGGAGCCCTATAAGCGAGGTTTCTTCTGCGATGACACTTCTTTGAAACATCCCTACAAAGAGTCAACCATACGCAGCTGGATGTTATATCTTATGTGTGCCGCATTGCCAGTGATTATGGTTGGTATAGAAAGTTATCATTTAAATTTACTAATCTACTAATTATAAATATCTTATCACTTAGATCTTGGTGGTGGAGTTCTTTAGGGCACAGGATAAACGCATAAGAGAATCATATATTGGCTCGAAACATAAGGCCAATCATTCTGCTTACCATCTATGCCATTTGGAGCTACCAAATTGGCTATTGGAATGTTATCGAAAGATTGGCATCTTTGTATTTGGTTTGGGAGTCGAACAGTTGACAACGGATATAGCTAAATATACCATCGGACGCCTAAGACCTCACTTCTTTGCTGTAAGTTCATGGCGGAGAATTGTGTGATCTGATACTATATATAAATTGATCAATTTCTATATACTTAGGTCTGTCAGCCAGTGCTTCCCGATCATACGACTTGCGATGATCTTGTGAATGTTGGTCAATATATTGAGAATTACACTTGTATGGCAACCGATATGACTGCTAAGCGTTTCAAGGATATGCAATTATCATTTCCCAGTGGACACACCAGTTTTGCCTGCTACTCAATGATCTTTTTGGTGGTAAGCACTAGACCAAGTTAAGCTTTATTAAGTTCTTAACACTTGTCCTTTTCTTTACAGATCTATCTGCAGAGACGCATGCATTGGTCAGGAACTAAAATGTTACGACATCTGCTGCAGTTCCTTTTACTCATGTTCGCCTGGTATACGGCTCTGACTCGAGTCTCTGACTATAAGCATCATTGGTCCGATGTGCTGGCTGGTGCCGGCATTGGCCTAACATATGCGATTGTGGTGACCTCGACTATGTGGTAGAGAATTTGGCTTCTAACCAAGGGTTGCAAACCCTTGACCGCACTCTACTCACAGCATTATCATCATCATGAACATCAACATCATTGCTCAATGTTTGAGTCATTTGCTTTATAAATTCAATGTGCTTGAAATACTTTAAACAACTAAATAATTAAGTATATAATTATGTCTATATGTATATGTCGGAAGTATGAACCATTTTACTTAATAAAATATTGTTTTAGTGTGTCTCGAAATCGAAATAAAGTATACAAATTATTTTAATTTATAAATATTGGAGAAAAAAGGGGTTTTTGAGTTTGATCTGTTTTTTCTTGATGACAATCGATCAACTAGAAGAATTAATAACTTTTATACTTGGCTTTGCCCAAATATTTTTAACAATTGGTCTTGTTCAAATTTGATCGTTTTCTATTCGTTTAGCCTTGGGACCTATTTAACTTCGATTAAATTGGACATAAACTGGGGTGAGTTTTGAGAGGAAGAGGCTTCGGGAAAGACTTCAGGAAACCGAACTGAGAATTTCCGTTGGGAATATTAGAGAAAAGGTTAATGTGGTCTAACATAAGATTCCCTTTGTTGTCTGTCCTTATTTGTTTGACCCAGAAGTCGTTCATCTCTGTGAAGTACTCGGCGCAAAAGCACTCTCTAACTAAATCCGGTCCTGTGTATATACATATATTATAAATTTATTATCAGCAAAAAGTTTCATAATACAACTTTTATTAGCTTGCTAATTGGAGTGATAGATTATATAACTTGTCTAAAGTCAATTTAGGTTCGTTCCTCCTTATAAAAAGCGGTTTTCGAACAGGGACTTATCTGATTTTCAAGCCAAGCTTAAATTACAAAGACAAACATTCCCATAAGAGTAATATTAACCTACTTAATCTACATGGCAATGTATCAAAAGGCTTTCATTTTTAATTTTATAATTTACCATTTTTGAAGTTCATTAATATATGCATCACAGACTCAATCAACTAGATTGTTGATGCTAAATCGAATCACACCTGTGGGCAAAAAAATAGTACGACCAGATTGATTTACATAAAAACACACAGAAAATAATGTTAAGCTCTTTTTGTTTGTTTGCAGTTTTCTTATACGTTTTTATAATTATGCAACTACAATTGTTTACTTTATAAACAAAAACTCCAAACCAAATTTTAATATATAAAAATAATCATATAATAATGGATAAGGCACAACCATCACATAATTGTGAGATGAAAATTATGCTATCTTCTGGATTAATAACTTCCAAACACACAAGTTTTAATTTTGAGATTTCCTTAATATAAAATGAATATTTATTCATTAATAACTCATATTTGGTGGCATGGTGATTGGTGGCAAGTATGAATGCGCAGCAACTTTGCTTGGTAACTTGACACCTTTCAGGTGTTTCGGCCAATCGAGTGTCGCCTAGAAAAGCCCAAACTCCTTTTTGGTGGTTGGTTATGGCACAGTTGCCACACCCTTCGAAATGCTGCACTAAATCTTTTTTGATCACATTAAGATAAAGCTATTTTGCGGGCCAATTTAATATCTTTACTTATACCATGTGAAAACAAATTACTTTGGAAATGTTGTTTTGCTGTAGTCACAGTTACATACAAGAAGATTTTACAGCAAGTTTGTTATATGAAACAGATTCCGTTATTTCAATTATATTATATTTACTAGATCATATGATATCATAATCAGTGCTGGATTAGCCATTTACAAAATACTAAGGGTCAATCCGATATAAGCAAATTGACAAAAATTAAGTTTGCAAAATTCTAAAAAATTTTAAAAATCTTTTAACTTTGGAATTATGCCAAATATCTTCTTAATGCTTTTTATTCAATTGTCATGTGTTTTTTTTTTAGCAAGACCAAAAATTTGAAAGGACAGCAAAGTTTTCCAATATATATGTATGTATATAAATTAATTTCCCAAAGATCTAATTATTGATTAACTTTAAAAAAGGTCGAAATCTAGACAAACACTAAAGATCTAATATCTTCATTTCTTGGAGTAATTTAAAATTTATAATACTTTGTTTTCAACTTAATTCAGTATATTTATGAATTATTATTTTCATCATATTATTATTATTAATTGCTATTTTTAACATAACTTTTTGAAATCGGTTAGAAATTGTCCAATATACAGAATACAAAATGTGTTTAAATTCGTAAACAACTTTGGGACAATTTTGATCTATTTTCTAACTTTTAGATTTTATTGATCTTGATCTTCTAATTTGTATTAAAGCACCGAACACTTGTATTTTGGGTTTTAAATTGCTACAGGCCATTGAACTATTTTATTTTGAAAAGAACAGTCGCCTTCACTTTTTGTAGGGAATAGATCAGCCGACTTCGCCGAAACTGTCGCTTATTTTTAGCCATTAGATCTAGTTTTCCGATACCACAAATATATGCAATTCTTAAGTCGAATCTGAACAAAACGAATAATTTTCTTAACATGTTTCTGTGCATGCATTTAGCCAATGGCAATGTTGGCTTACATGCTACCTGCAATAGGCACTTGGAATTGCAGATCAATTATAAACATATCGTAATATGACAAATTAAATTTGAATTTCAAACAAATTGCATAAGGAAGTGTCCTTGACGTCTTGGCCAAGTGTTGTGTTTAGACACGCCAAGATTAATGGAAAGCTAAAAATATGTATGTATATTAGACAAATGTGTCCACAACCTGAGGCTGACAGTCGATGGAGTCGAGAGTGCAAAACTGGCATGTGGACAAATGCGCTTACCTCATGATTTTTAATTAGTCAATGCAGCTCTTAGCAATTTCCATATTATTTGCATATTAAACGAATTTATAAGCACACAAGAAGTCTTCGGGGAGCAGAAGATGTGGAATGGGTAGAGAATGGAGATGGAGATGTACATAGATGAAGAAGGAGCATCAGTCACTCAACCACCAAGTGCTGCTCACTTGGAAAGAGTGTGTTGTAATTGCTGTTGTGCCATTTGATGTACACGATTTATATGTTAACTCAGCTATCAGCACTCAACTCCAACTCCATCTCCAACTTGGACTCCAACTCTTCAACTGACATCACATGGGAGACATGGGAGATTGATGCGGCTGTAAAACGTCAACAGAATATGGCTGATGTGAGAGTATGGGGGGTAACCCAAGAGTTTTCAACAATTAACACAATTTTTTATTTCATTTTTATCGCCATAATTGCATTTCCCTCAATTCTCAATACGAGTCCCCATTTTCAATAGCCCGCATCTGGTTATAATTGTGATTTTTCATTCGTTCGTTTCGATGAAAACTGGATCCGGAATCTTCTTCACTTTATGTCTGTCAATAGTTTCTAGTTTATGCCGATCGTTGCCCAATCGTTTCGTTTTTGGGGTTGATCCATAAACATTCCTAGCAAACATTCAACCACACAAAATTAATTTCGCACCATAAAAATTGCTCAAACAGAAAAATCTAAAAAAAAGGCAAAAAAGGTAAAGCATGTAAAATTGCATTTATGCCCTGGACTGGACGCAGATGGAATGGGAGGTTTTGGAAGGAGTATCAAGAAGCATGTCAAACATATCAGTTGATAGAAATCTCAAATACTTACATTGGCTTCAACTGCCACTACGGGGTATTCATAGTTTGAGATCATAAATTCTCACTCTTGCTGCACTGCATCCGCATGGCCTTTTGGACTCCTCGCCATGTTCTGGGCCCGCCAGGCAGAGGCCACATTTCATTGTTAAACTGTCCAGGCAACACCAACAGCCAACAGGCGTTAAATTTTCCAAACACGATGCGGTTAAAAGAAAAGAGATGAAAAAACAGTGAATCAAACCAACTTTTGTTGTTGTCTCTATACCCTTGCCAATTCGCTTGGTGTACGATCATTAATATGATCACTTTGTCCCTAGATAGGTAATTAATAAGTAGGTACTGTGAAATTTGACTATTCAAAAGTTACAATGATAACTTCGAAAAATCATGCGTGTTAGAACATATTTCTTCTTGTAAATCGACTTTTCAAATATTTTAAGTTGTTATTCACAATAAGATATGTAGTAATTCTATTTTAACGAAAATCTTTTAGAATCTAGGTGATTTAATAGTTAAACGGAGACCTCTTCCAATTCTGAGAACTGGCCCGGGCTAGTTGGTCTGGTTAGTATTATGATTTGACATGATTATACAGTAGAGAAGGTTCTTACATATATTTATTCATTACATTTTCTAAGAGTCGATTGGTCAGCCTTTCCATAACCGCCGAGATATGGACTATTCCATGCCAGTAGTACAGAAAACCCATACATCAAGTAAAGAACAGATCCTAATAAGTTTTACAAGGTCTAAATCAGCCTTAGACATACATATTTTCTTTCAATTTTCATTATAATGGATATAATTATATCTGCATATATTTATGGCACTTTTTAAAACCATGAAAATCCTCATAAAAGCATTATGTTTTTTAGTTTTACCCTTAGGATGAAAAGTAGACCTTATACTTTTTAATTTTTTTCTCATAAAAATCAACCCCACCTATCCATTATCCATTCTGTTCTATTTTATTGTAGGTACTCTATTATATTTATCTCTATTTTGTTGCAAATATATCTTAATTTATCTATATTTAAACATTAGGTACAAATAATTGGGATAAATTGTTAATTTTCTAGTTACTGAACATATGTATGCTATCAATACATGACATCAAACCTGTTGAAAACGAATACATGTATGTAATAATAATACATAGTAATAATGATAGTAATTAGTTTATTCATATCCATATCAAAAAGAATTTTATCTATGTATTTTAGAAGGTTATAGATAAGTTAAAAGTTTGTCGAAAAGAACCTACTAAAACAACAAAATGTTGCTCATTAAAAGTTGATTGAAATCAAAATAGTTTTCGCTGACAAAGAAAGTATACAAAGTGTAAGGACTCGATCTGGACATGGGATACACAATTATATAGGTTTCATATGCAATTGAAGTTTGTAACTATTTAGTTATAAACTATTTACTAATAATGTAAAACTTTCTTCAACTATACTCATATAATCTTCTATTTATCAGCACACCAAAATATTAAAGAATATTAATACTAGATTATTTTATATACAAAAATGTTGATTTATAATTGATACATAATTTTGACGTCTATAAAACAATAAACAAGAATAGTATTGTTAATCTACTCAAAGTAGATAGTGATCGTCTAAAAAATGCTTAAACATTGTCTTGATCTGTGAGTTCCACCGTCAAAACTCTCAACTCTTAGGCTCCTTCTGTGTGTTACCAACTTTTAATGCGAGGTAAGCGTCCCTTTGGTGGCAAGAGTGTAAAATAGCGGAGGCGTTTGTTAAGAACGTGGGTTTCGTTTTCAATCATAGAGTACTGACCGCAAAACGTGGCTTGTTAAGCCCGACATCTCGCAATAGGTGGGCCCTGAGGGCTCTAGATCGAAATGCAGTTGACTTTGTTCTTGCGCCTACATGTGCAATTAATAATAAATTTTTGTTTTCTTGTCCTTAAGTCCTTGTTTTTGTACGGGGCGGCGGCAATTAGTGGGCTGGGCCAATTTACGTTGGCATTAAACGTTTATTAATGAGCTTCAGTCAATTTGTAGATAGAATGAAATCTGAATTATTTATGGCTCTCCATAATCTATAAATCTTGGCCAAGCTTGAACAGATAAACACCTCGGATGGGCGTGGTCAGCTGTGAAATTTATGCGCACATTAGAAAATAAAAAGTTACAACCCATTCCCCTGGAGCTGATCTCACTTTTTGTTCCTCTGATGTGTGGAATAATGCCGATACGAGTAAGTAAGCATTGTTTTCTACAATTTATACATCTACGATTTTCCATTTGAATGCGTTTTCTTTTGTAGTCACGTTTTAGCAAATGTTGTCACGATTCCAAGTGTCACATAAATAACTGAATAGAAATGGGAAATCCTAGCCACCCCTTCGGGACACTGCTGCAAGCAGCTGGATATGACGCCTCTTTCGACACCTCTTCGCAACGAGGGAACAAGGGCAGGGGGAAATGTCACGACAGGAAAGGCTATCCGAGAACATTTAGCATGCATTGGCCTTATCTTCATGTTCATTACATGACATGACACAAAATCGAAAGTCGATAAATCATCTTGGATAAGAAATACTTGCTTAAAACGCATGGACGAGTGCATCGTAAAGTGAAAGAATTGGAAAATTAAAAGGCTGGACAAACTTCAATACAAGTTCTAATACCCTTGCAAATACTTGGCTTAAGTGATCAGTTTGAAATCAATCATTATCGGTTAACATATCCGTGTTGTAGGAGATATCCAAAGGGATCTGCAAACATCATTTATTACCTTTTCTTTATAAAAAAATTGAGTTTGTATTATTAATAAATAAAAAACATTACCAATTATATTAAATTATAAGTAATTGTTCATATAACCGACGAGGTTTTGATTGAGTTCCTCACAAAAAAGTGAAGCTTTATAAGTAAATAAAATTCTCAACTGGTTTTGTTTTGAAGATAAGTTATGACCATTGCAATTAGAAGCGATAAATATCACCTGGGAATCTTGGGTGTTCCCAACACCAGATTTGAATTATTCATTTATTTCGAGTATATAGTAAAATATCTCTTAAAATTACTCGATTTAAAGTTATACTTAGTTATATCGTTATAAAAAACACATAATTTTTGGTGTAGGGAAACTTTAAAATGAAAGTTTTTCGCTTGTTTTAAATTACGAATTTACGATGTAAAAGAAATGTAAGTTTTTAAAAACTATAGATCTTGTCCGACTTTGAATATTTATTTATTTATTTATAAAAAAAGGTATTCACTCTTGTAGTTTTCAAAAATGCTCCAAACTATTGCTTTTTCAGATTTAAGTGGTTTCCAAAGTTAACAAATCTGAACATAATACATATATGAGCATACATGTAACTCACCCCGCCACTTTATAATCTCTTTATAAGATTTTATAAAATTTTCTGGTCTTTCTGGCCAAGCTTTAAAATATGTATTTGATTTTCATATTTCTTTGTATTTTGAAAAAATTAAAAAATAAAATCGAACAGGTTTATTACCAAATCTATTTTCAACAATGCCAATAAAAATATGTTATTTTGGAAAATTTATATATCTGTAGTTGTCCTTTCAAAATGGTGCAAAGAAGTCGAAATTATAGATTTTTGGGCAGATTTGAGCTAGAACGATTGAAAGTTTTTAACAAAGATATAAAATTTCATTTGGTTTGCAGAAAATTTAGTAATGAGAGTTAAATACCACAAAGAAAGTATGTATTATGAGATCTGATAATATTGGAATTAGAAAGATCAAAGTCGAACTCGACTTCTATTTCGTTTAGTCAATTGTTTTGGAAGGTTTCCACAAATATGAAAATGACACCGCTCAAGTTTTTCCTAGTCCAGTAAATAATAAATATTAAAATAGCAAAAATATTATTTTAAATGCTTAGTTTTGTTTTAACTATTAAATCCTTCTATTCGCAACCGATTTTATAATATATTTAAGCGACTTCAGGTGTTATTTAAATATGAAACACACTTTATGTGAAACCATAAACTCAACTCAAAATTGTAGGAAGTTCTCCTCTCCAGAGGTTTTCTCAAATATTTCGTTCAGTGTAGCTATAGATTTAATTATGCGAAAACAAGCAGATTTATTTGATGAGCCTAATCCCATACTGAAAATTGCCTATTAAATAGTTTCTCGTAGAAAGCATAATTTTCTTCATTTGTTTAGGCATTTTGGCCAGAATGAGCCTTTAAAGAAAATTGCTTTACTGCTGGCAATTTGCTTTCTCAGTAATCTCCATGCACTTTAATTGAATAAACACGGCAGTTACATAGTTTATATTAACAGGGTCCAGTAGGAGGAGCTGCACCGGGACCGATCAGCTTCAATTAGCCTCAACAAGTTTGATTGTGCAAAACAAGCGAAAGAAAACGAGCCAAACGGATGTCATGGCCATCACTAAAGAACAAAACACAAAAGAATGGAGCATCATCGTCATCGCCAGCTGTGTGTTGTCCATGAGTCGGTGCGGTGTCAGAAAAACTGTCACTGGCTACACCTTTCAGATCATTCAGAATTTACATATTACCCTCGGGCCAAACAAACACACTTGGCCAAATTAGTCAGCTGCGATAAAGCTGGCATAAAGTCGTCACTTCAGGCAGGACTGGAGTAATGGACTTGGATGGGTTTCTGGATGGGGTGCGTGTTGCAATTAACATGAGTTTTATACGAAACGTGCGTGATTCGCTTTTCCTTATCGTCTGGTGTATGGTAATATCTCTTTATTTAGCATAATATTGAAATATATGAGGTGTGTGCCGTATGGGCAGTTATCAAAGTTGATCAATATTGCATATAGTAAAATCAACTCATCGCACTTCTTTGCCATATGGTTGCTTCAATTGCTGGCTTATCACACAGCCCGTTCCCAGATAGGCATGTTCATGCTGCAGTTGCTGCTTCCGCTGGCCGGCACGTTCCAAAGCCGTGTGGCACATATAGCTTTGGTGCCACTCACGATTGCGGGCCTAAAAGATGAAAAGTGTTGGGTTATATATACAATTCGTTTTCGCCCTCTCACTCTCTCTCTCTCTCTCACCCTGGCACAATGCTTGTCCATTAGTTCGTCAAAGATTTGACTATCTTCACGTATATTATAGCCCATATCTTCTTGGTAGTTGGCCTTTGCCATATTGCTGGCAATTTTGAGATTCCTGTTTATTTGATCTTGCAGATCAGCAAGTTGTTGCATTCGCTTGCCCTGAACTTTGAGCAACTCCTGCTGTTTTTTAATGCCATCAGCTTGAGCTGCCAATTCCATGCTATAAAATGAATATAACTATATAAATCCCATGTTAAATGATTACTTAAAGTGTATACTGACGCCTCGGCATAGGCTCGCTGCTCATTTAGGATTTCCTGGGAAAGCTGCAACTTCTTTTCCTCATGGATGGCACAATTCTCGGCCTGGCGTTGAGTCTCGACACGTCGGCGCAACTTCTCTTCGTACTGCAACTGTTGTTCCTTGGTCTCATCCAATTTTTGCCAGACGCGATGCCACAATTGCTTCACACAAGCTTCGCGTTGACGCAACTTTTGACGATCAGCTATTTGCTGGAGCTGACCTTGCTTGGTCTCCAAAAGAATTTGTTTAGATTGCATGTGACGATGTGATTCGGAACTTTCTCTGAAATTAATACAAAAAACCAAAAAAGTTAAATGACTAAAGCAAGACCCATGTATTTCTTACAATTCCCTTTGTTGTTGCTTAATCTTCACCAGCTCTGCCTCCACCTCTGCTCGTTTAAGAAGCTCCATTTCAATCCATTCATAGCGTTGCTCTTCAGCCTTTTCGGCCTGGGCCAAAAGAATTTGGGCCACCTCTTCATCATATTGGATTGCCTCAGCATGTAATTGGCAAGCGAGTGCCCAGCGTCGGTTTTCCAGGTCCTGGGCATATGCCTGCATACGCTGCGCTACCTTGACAGAGATTTGCGATTTAAGATTTCTATGATTAGTGCGATTTAAGAATTCCATTGTATTCATTTTTCACAAAACATTCAACTGGTTGTTAGGACAACGGTTTTTTGTTTTTTGAAAATTCTTAACAGCAGCTCAATATGAGCTAACATAACAGCCGATTTCGATAACAGCTTAACATTCGCCTAAGCTTCTGATCTATCGATTTTTGATTTTGTGGGCGCCACACTTCATATTTTTTTTCGTTTTCTGGTCACACTGTGAGACGGAAAAATGTTGATAAGTGTGACCGTGGTAAAGAATAACGAGATTTCAAATTTTAAATTGAAACTGCCAGTTAGAAATTCAACCCCTAACGACAAAAACGCTCAGTCCGTAGTCGTCGGTTTTGCCAAACAAACGTGCTTGTCCATTGTGTCGCTATTCGTTTATATTTTTTTTTATTTGATTCTCCACTGTCACTTATACCCATATAACTACTATATATACGTATGTGTCACTCTGAGTGTGGAACGGCGGGGCATCGTAATAGAAATAGAAGTGAAACTGAATGAGCCCCATTGTTGGAATATTGTACAGTGATTGATAAGGTTGAGAAATGATTAGATGATATGAGATGGTGCTACGAAAGGATATCGACTTTCTCATCCGTTGTTATTAATTATTCAGAAGCAACAAATACCGTTAGTTGAGGGCGAAGCGGTCACCACCATTCAACAGCCTCATTGTAACGGTATCGATTTTCCCGTTACATCGTTATACACACTCACTGACCGAGTTTGCACAATTACGCGCACGCCCCTCCTTCAACCACACACAGGGAATCCACAAAATTTATTTTTTTTTTTGGGGTGGCACTAGGGATACATACACACACACTCACACACATGTGATGTTGTTGTTGTCGTAGCAAGGAGCGCTAAATTGTTGGGATATCGGGATAATATTATTCCTGTGGACTTTTTATGTTGCACTTTGGAAGCATGTTTCATGTTTGGCACTGATCAAATTCGGACGGACAAACATCTTAGGTGAGAAAATGCTTTTTAATCGTAAATCAGAGTCATCAACGATTTGTTCTACTGTACGTACGTACGGACGTATGTACAAGTAAAGCTCAATTGGAGCAATTTATTTTTAATCCAGAAATCTCATTGTGCGCCTAATTTGCATTGACGTCGCTGCCATTTCCATTCTATAGCAAGCTTGATTCCCAGCATTCCATACAGATATTTATATATATACATATGTACATACTTATGTATGCCATCTCTCTCCGTCTCTCTCTGTTTCTATTCACAGGGACTCAGTAATATCAATTGCAAAATAACCACATCAACCAAATTCACAAATAAACAAAAAAAAAGACAACCAGCATCAGCATCGACATCGACCACATCCAGAGAGTTCACATCATTTCTGTGTGTGCTAGCCACCAGTAGTAGTGTTCATCATGTATCAGTTCCTGTTCCTGCCAGTGTTAATACTGTGTCTGGGCCAGGCCCTGGCACAGAGCACACCTCAACAGGTGTGCCCGGAGCAGAATGATATATCGCCGTGCATTTGTACGGTGAAAAAGAACGGCTTGGACATATTGTGCGAGACAACGGATTTGGTTCACATTACCAAATCGATGGGCACACTCAAGGGTAAAAGTCCCATTATATTCTATTTGAAGTTGCGTCACAATAATCTGCCAAAGCTGCAGGGATTCGTTTTCTTGGCCTTGGATATACGTCATCTGACCATACATAATAGCAGTTTGGCGGCCATCGAGGAGAATGCACTCAGTTCATTGGGTGGGTAAAAACCGTAGATAGGCTATAATTAATTCAATCACTAATTGTAGTTACTAATTTCAGGTAAGGGCCTTACCCAGTTGGATGTGTCGTTGAATCAAATGAAAACGGTTCCCTCGCCGGCTTTGAAGCATTTGTATCATTTGCTTATTTTGAATCTGAATCACAATAAAATCTCAGTGATCCATAATAATGCATTCGAGGGTTTGGATACTTTGGAGATTTTAACATTATATGAGAACAAGATCACACAAGTCGATGAGGAAGCGTTTCGTGGTCTAGAGAAGTGAGTAACTAAGTAATACCTAAAACCATCTGATTCTTCTATACATATATCTTTCAATCATTTCCAGAAAACTAAAGCGTTTGAATCTTGGTGGCAATGATCTGACTAGTGTCCCACAAAAGGCTCTCTCTATACTGGATACCCTTAAGAAGCTGGAGATACAGGAGAACAAGATACGCACCATTAGTGAGGGTGATTTTGAGGGTCTGGAGAATTTGGATTCATTGATATTGGCCCATAATATGATAACCAGTGTGCCGGCCAATGTTTTCTCTCACTTGGCACAATTAAACTCTTTGGAATTGGAAGGCAATAAGATCAGTGTGATCGATAAGGATGCCTTTAAGGGATTGGAGGGTATGCAGAACTAGTTGACAAAATTTTCTGGAAATATTTAATATTCTTTGCAATCATTCACAGAGAATCTTCAGTATTTGCGTCTGGGTGATAATAATATACATACCATACCAAGTGAGGCACTGCGTCCACTGCATCGTCTACGTCATCTGGATTTACGTAATAATAATATCAATGTGCTGGCCGATGATGCCTTCACCGGTTACGGAGATTCGCTGACCTTCCTCAATTTGCAGAAGAATGAGTAAAAGAAATTAATTGATTTAACTACTTTATGCCTTTATTATTGATTTCTTTTGCAGCATCAAAGTGCTCCCTAGCGTTCTATTTGAGAATCTCAATTCTTTGGAAACTCTCAATCTGCAGAATAATAAACTGCAACGCATTCCCCAGGACATAATGGAGCCGGTCATTGATACCCTACGCATTATTGATATCAATGGCAAGTAGAACTTAGACTCTGTGTATATTGATTTATATTCTAATTTACCTTCTTTATAGATAATCCATTGAATTGCTCATGTGACTTGACCTGGTTTCCCAAGTTACTAGAAGATCTGAAGAACAAGGACGACGAAATGTCCCAGAAGAAGAAGCCATTGTGCCACATGTCGCTGGATAATCGCGAATACTTTGTGCAGGCCATGCCCATCGATAGAATGCACTGCGCCGGCCTCAATGTGAGTCCCTCACCCACGAGCGGCGGTCTGATGCGGATACTGCAAGTGAACATTTTGGCCCAAATTGCCATGTGTAGCGTGGCGTTTTTATGTAGCGCCTAATAAGCCTCCTACCCTCCAATGAATTCCCATCCTGTTCCTTCTCTACACTCAATTCCTTCAAAAAAGAAAAAGTAATAATTTGATAAACTGAAATAGTCGTGATAGTCAAGTTAGTTAGACAGTCGAGCCGAGTTTCGAGTTTCCAAATCAGATTCCTAACAAACTTTTGTACCATTCCCCACAAAAAAAAAAACACCCCAAAACAATGGAAATCTGTTGTTGTATTGCAATTTTTATTTATAGATTATAGTGAATCCGTGAATTATGCAACTCTGCCAATTGTTAGACTCGACACCAAGCAGCCACCAAGAACAACAACCCAGCCACAACCAGAACAGAACAGAGCAATATCACCCGCAAGTGCCCAAAAAAACAAAATAAAAAAAACCAATACAAAAGCAAGTGAAACCAAAGCAAAAAAAAACCGATTCAAAAAAAAAGCAAACTTTGAAAAATTTCATCCTTCTGCACAACGCACAGTAGCCCGATACGATTCGATCCGATCCGAACCGTTTCAAATTTAAAGCTTAGGCTTAAGCTTTACATACTTCTAAAAACAAAAAAAAAGAAAACAAATCGTAAACATATCTTTGAAATTTGATAACGTGAATTGTTAATCGTTAAGCACACACATATATATATATTACAATTATTATTGTAGTTCTAATGTTAATTCTATTTATTATATGTGTAGGTGTAGTCGTCGTCGTCTTGTCGTCGCTGTTGTGAGATACAATCATTATTACATTCAAGTTTTTTGTTAGCTTACTCAAGAAAAACCAAAAAACAATCCAAAGAACAACAAAACAAAGAACCACCATAATATTTTGTTAACTATTTTTGTCGTTGTCGAGTATATTTTTCTTCATTCTGCTTATATCTAAATGAAATCGAATGTAAGAGAATGAGAAAACGTTTTGCATCAATCACCAAGAACTGATTATGGAATAAGTAGTTTGTACTCTTTATTTGCAAGCAGACAAAGCAATGGGGCAAACACAAAAACAAAAAAAAAAAAACACACCAAAAACATATCAATTATATATACATATATATATATATATATATACAATATATTATATTGTTGAAACAAATCGGTAACATATCAAGAGATTGTGAACAAGAAGTTAAAGAAAAAGAAGCGCAAATTTTATAGAATGTATTGAAAAAACCAAAAAAAAAAAACACACGTTTGATATTGATACAATTTTTGAAATTGTTTTCTTTTTATATCTATGTACCTATTGAATTCTGTATATTTGATCTAAGTTATATATATATATATACTATACATCTATTTCGCTTTAAGTATTTATAAAACAAACAATGGTTTGGGGAAGCAACAGGTGAATTTAATATTTTGTTATATTCGATATTTTTATGATTCTTGTTTTCTTCATAATTTAATTCTTTTTTTTTTTTTGTTTTTTTTGGTAAGTTCCGCCAGAAGCTTCCGGTCAGTTTTTGCTTCTGGCGTGTATACCAAACAAAACAAAAGAAAAAAAAAATACATTAAATTCGATAAATTTCCTGCCCCATTCCATTGTGAATCGTAATATTTTGAAAAGAATATGCTAAACAATTAAATCCGGTCAGTGTTTTTATTAATGTGGCATCTGCTGTTCTTTTCAAAATATTGCAAATACAATTGTATGATTAAATCTTTAAACATTAAGTAAGTTTTCTCAATCCGGAAAACCTTCGAAATAATAAAGAATCATATTGGTTACTAATACAGCTCTCTGCATGTTATATCTTATTTTTTTCTATATTTTAGTTTTTTGAAGACATTTGCCGAAATGGACTAAAATGAGGTTGGAAGGGTACGAAATACATATTGGAAGTGTTCTTAAAGAAAAAAACTTACTGAGACAATCTGAGATAAGTAGCATTATCTTATCTGATAGTCTATAATCATCTAATAATCTTTTATCAGGATATACGAAGAGTTTTTACTGAGACAAACTTGAACAATTAGGATCCATCCCGTTTAATACTATCATTAATCGTCTAATAATCTCGTATCTGATTACAACTGACATGAATCTAAAAGTAAGTATATTTTGTCGAAGGTCTTTGAATATAATACTCCTAACAGTTATAGCGATTCAGTCTTCCGTACAGTTTATAGCTTATTGTTAAATTTAAAATTTGGGTTGATTTATACATTAAAAGGATATACGATGTTGTGTTAGTTTATCAACTGTTTCATCCTTGTAATACATACTATATTTGGATTTCTTTTAAAAATTTCTCATTTATTCTCGATTTATTCTTCTTTTGCAATTTCAAAAAGAGTTTATAGGGATAAATTGAAGATGAGTATCCTTAGGAATTGAGAAAAACAGAACTAAACCTACCTTCTACTAGTACTTACTCTTTTTAGTTGTTTCAACTACTTAATACTAGAACTGTTCATAATAATTTCCCAGAATAATATCAAAAATGAAACATCACAAGATTAAGTGCTAGTTTCAGGCTTTTATTTTTGGATCTTTGCGAAGTTTTAGTAATAAAAGTTTGCGTTTATATTGAAACTAATCAATTCTATATTTTAAAGCATATCTACGAAAGTAAGCCAGTAAGTTTTATTATAAAAAATTAATCTTCATCATGAATTGGAGATCTTTTCCAGAAATTTCGCGAAGAGTTTTTCTTGTGACCATATGATAGACGTCAAGCTACTAGAAGTATCCCTTAATGGATCCAGGGAAAAACTGCAGGGGGCATACAAAAGATTTGGTCTCTCAAGTGATTATTGACATTTTTGGATTTCTTTTCTTCCAACTAGTCACTTTTCGAAATAGCGATACAATTTTCTTAGTCTTCACATTAAAAAAGTGTAGCAGGTTAATCAGAACCCATCACAAGTATTTTGTGAAAATTCTTAAATTCCATTTCGGAAAATGTAAAATTATGTATGATAACTGGAAAGATGATACAATGTTCATGTATGTAGCATAAAAACTTTAGCTGGAATATTGTAAAAATTTGTTAAGACTCCTAAGTTTGCGAATCTGTAACTAAGCCGATTTTGAAAAGTAGTATCTCATTTTAATGCTTTCAAATTCACTTTTGAATTGGGACGTAAATTATACTAATTATCAAGCTATCTTCATAAGCGGGACAAAAAATACGACTTTCATTCTAATCGAAAGCTAAAATTTGTTATTATTTGATGATACAATCCGCCCGCTGGATTAATCCGGCACTGTTTTAAATTCAATTCCAAAAATTTAGAAAAGAAAATATTTTTTAGAAAAGCTTCATAAACAACATTAGCTTAAGTCATTCTGTAGAACTCTCTTTAGTATTTCAACTATTTTCCAATTTTAAGCTGCTGTTAATATATATTAGACTTATCTTTTGAAAAATAATACAACAAAAATGTCTTTGATTGTTGGTGATTTGATTTAATTGATGACATATTTTTAGTCATATTGCCTGAAAATACATTCTTTTTGGCACTTCGAAACCATTGAAAGGACTAGCAACTGGCACAGTGTAGGCTCCCATATTGGGAAAACCAATCAAGTCGCCTCTGTTCAAATTGGGCAATTGTAGATTATCAGTAATCTAAGGAAACGAAATAGATAATTATCCACCAAGTCGACTCTTTAGGTATTTATTTCACTTACCATGTCCAGGGCATCACAGGTGGGTCCAAATAAAAGGGATTTAAACTGCGGCAGATCCTCTGTGGAATTCTAGAGTAAAACAAAGACTTAAATTAATACGATTACAAATCAATGTCACATGTTTAACCTACCAAATAATGTTCTGCTATGATCACTTGATGATCATAGAGAATGCAATTAAAGGAGCCATAGATGCCATCATTTAGGTAATACATCACAGTGTCTAGTTTACCAGTTGATGGATTACGCACCTCACGTTTAGCATGGATTTTGCAGATCAAGGTAAGAGCACTGGCCACAAAGAATCTACCTGGTTCGGCTATAATCTCTACATTTTCATCCGGAAAATAACGATCCAATGACTTATTGACATCTTCAGCTATCTGAGAATTGTGGGAGTTACAACTAAAAGCTATTCGCGAAGTTTTTTCTGGTTTACCTTTTCAAATTTCTCATCATCACTGCCTGGAAAACCGCCACCAATATCCAATAGATTCATATCAAAGTCCAATAGTTCACCAAATTGAAATAAATGTTTGGCCTTCCTTATGGCACGATTATAGGCACCCAATTCACTGCATCCCGAGCCCACGTGGACGCTGGTCCCAGTGACATTAAGTTCAAGGGCCTTGGCCAGCAGCATCAGAGCTGTGGCATCGCCATCGGCATCACATCCAAATTTGTCACCAAGCGGACATTGAGCTTCCTTCGCCTCGCTCTTGTAGCGCACAATCAGGCTGTAAAGATTTCATAGACTTGATAACCCCCCAAAACCTAGACAGATAATGAATCGAGTGCTTACTTGGAGCTGGGATAATGCTTGTAGAGTTTATAGATTTCAAATTCATTATCGACGGTTCCATTGGTCACTCCATGCTTCTCGGCATAGGCCAAATGACTAACTGGACGACATGGATTGGCAAATATAATGCGTTCCGGAGTCACTGCACTGCCAAGAACCTACAATACGAACTACAATTGTTAGTTTATGGTTTCCAGAGAGAGTCCTTTTGTAGAACTCACCAATTTTAATTCATTTTTCGAGGCACAATCAAAGCCAGCACCCAATTTGGCCAGAACTTGCACAATCATGGGATCATCATTACATTTCACAGCATAAAAGGGATGAACACGTGGCAAAAGTCGCTGCCACAGATGGAACTTTCTCTCCACACTAGACAGATCACAGATATTGAGAGCCTCATCCAGTTCCTGTAAATTGGCATCCTCAATCACCTGACGTATATTGAGTCGTTGCTCGTAATAGTTGATCTTCTGTTGCTGCCGGCTGTCACACATCGTTCGTTCGTTCGATTGAATAACTGAAACTAGACTGATTAAGCGTCTACTTAGACTCTTTGTCAATAGTCTCTGGTCAATTCTCGTACTTAATTGTTATCAGTGAAAAGGCAAAAAAGTTGAATGCTCGAAAATCGCAACAGACTTTAATGTATACACGTGTATGTGATGAGCTGAGGGGAGGTGAGGGAGGTCGAGGAGGAGGAATATAGGTCGCAAACAATGAGCCTCTAATTGGCAACCCAAAAGGTCAAGCGGCGTCGATGACCGTTACACATTTTTGACCGTGCGTGATATAATAGTTTTCGCTTGGAATATTATAATTATTTACAACCTACAATATTTGGCATCGTAAATAATTTTAATGCCATTCCCAACGCCTTCCAATATGCGTTTTGGGCATGTAAAACTAATAAAATGTAAATTTTCAACAACCATCAAAACGTGCATAATTGACACTTGGCAGGACTCTCCACACACACATATCCCTCTCCCTCCCCTTTCCCACTTTGACTCATGCCCATGACAATAGGCAATAAAATGGCCCGAGGGTTGACATAGACACACTTACACTTGGCCAATCGACCGCAACCCTCACCAAACATCACTCGGTTGTACTCTCCCTTCCCTTCCATCCTCCTCTTCCACTGTCTCTCTGTTCAGGCAATTAAAAATTAAAATCCAACTTTTTGCTTGAAATCGATATATTGCCAATACAATTGCAATTCCTATTGCCAGTTGGCAGAGTGTTATCAATCAATCTATAATTGGGCAACTCATCCTCATGTACCCTTTGACCAAGAGAGATGATCCTTTCCTTTTTTTTTAAGGAAAGATGACAACTGTCAAAAACTACAAAATTGAAAGGAAAAAATTATTGAGCGATGGCCAAAAATGTGCATCTCGTCACGGCTACAATTCGTATCCCAATTGCAATTTGCTGTGAGTGTCATCATTCAAGGGCCACCGGAGGACACTTTGAGTGATGTGACTAATCGGCGACAAGCTGTAAAGTGCTTCGAAAACATTAAAAACAAAAAAATTGTAGCGCTGAGAGAAAGCACTTGAAATCCATTTGTTGCAACCGCAAGAAACAGGTTTTACAATTTTGAACACTAGAATTGCATTTAAATCATTCTGTAATTGTCTCCAAAAACAAATTTAAATTTAAATGTAAACTTCATTAATTATCCCTTGGTCTCCAGCAACCATCAGCTAGCAGTCCCACAGTCCCTCCAGTTCCCACAGTTAATGATTCAAAAGATTTCAAGTGGCATAGATTTTTAACGTAATATTTGGGTTATCATTTTTAGGTCAGGTTAAGACCTAGACAGACAGTTTGATTTGAACAATTGTGTTAGAGCAATCGCATAGGAGAAAGTCTAAATGAGAACAATAAAACAGGCCTGGATTCAGGAGGAGGAAAACGGGGCTCCACAAAAAAAGGCTCCGTAAAATAAAACACCAATTCAATGAATAGGGAGTTGTTCTTAAATAGGAACCAATACGAAAAAAAAAAATTATTTTATAATTCATTTTCATAGAAAGAATTTCAAAAACCGACTAAGTCGCCAACGTTCTCTTTAGCTCGTAAGATACGAATTGGATACATTCTAATTAAAGAATAGGTTATTAGGGTTATTTGAAATATTTTAGATATTTTTTAAAACATTCATTCGTGATTCACATGTTTTTCTCAGACAGTATTTAATTCATTTTCCAACCGATAAGAGTTATATATCAATTTGATCGCAGTTTGAAAATTAAACAAAAAAAATCATTTAAAACCGATTATGCATTAAAATTTTAAAAAATCGGTTAAGATTAGTAAAATTAGTTTTCAACAATTTTCAGAATTTTTCAAATTAAATTTGTACAATTTTGCTCAACTCTACATTTTGGTAAATGTAACCACATTTTAGTGGTCAATAAATCTATCGGATAATAGTTCATCAACCGTCAACGGCTTGAGAAGACACCTAATCCTCGACTTTTCTTTATGACTTCCAAACTAACGCTAAAATTACTTGAGAATTATAGCTATCAAAAGCGAGTTCGTTTACCTTACCTTATTAACTGTACTTCTTGGAAATCTGTGTTTCTTAGGAAAAATTTTTTAAGATTTTAAGATTTCTAGTAATACATAGATATTGAATTACCATAAGCTGAATGGGAATAAAAATAAGCCCTTTTGAAATAGAGTACCTACCTACATATTAACTTTTTTGAGTGACACCCTGTATTCTATGTGACTAGTTTACTAATAATAACTTGGCTATAGTTACAGCGCCAAATTGGCGCTTACTGAAATGCCATAATAAAAATAACTCCCCCCTGCCTTTGAATACTATATAGCTGAATGACTCGCACTTGGCACTATGAACTGTAATGTGTACTATATAGGCAGGTGGTATATATATAATCGTATATACACCAACGATGGGCTCGACCCATTGAGAGAGGGAGAGTGTAGGCCGCATTATTACCGCATCGGCATTATCCTTTAGCCGCTCTTGAGTCGAGTCCCCACTCGAATTGGCGAATTAAGCTTTCAAAATCTGCGCTCACCATGGCAACCTCCAATATATTGGAACCACACTGCGCCTGTGCCAACAAAGGCAATGCCTCTCAGCTGTGCCAGAGACCCCAAAAACCCCGGAGTGTATGTGTGGGTGTGCGTGTGTGTATTTTGGCACTTGCAGTTCCTTCTGTTGGCCCATGCTTATGAGTCATGCGGCAGGCACACTTGTCCTTGCTCCACCTGCTGTCAGACGATTAGGACGATGAGGATTTAGTTTTGTTTTGTTAGGCCAACAAGCTGCAAGTAACCGCAGCATCTGCTTCCGTGTGTGTGTGTGAGTGGGTGTGTTTATGGTCTGGATGAGGACCATGTCGCACTTGCACCTTATCACATTAAAAGTGAATTAAAGCACTCAATCCAAACTCAAATATGTCGCATTTGTTGAAGCGCACCAAAAAGTCCTGTCTGAAGGTGAGTAAGGGATTTTTTTTTGTGTTTTTGCCGCCAATCAATAAAAAACAGAATCGATTTTTGACTTGCAGTTGCTGCGTAAAATATCCACATCGAGGCAATTGTTTGTGCAGCGCTTGGACGAGGAGGACTGCGAGGATGAGTGCGATTATGTGGAATATGTGGAGGAGGCGCCACAACTGAACGATAAGCAATATAATAGCCACAATAACAATATAGATGACCATTACCTGTACGAACCGCAAGCCGTCCAATTTCAACCAGAAACCAGCATCGAATTTGAGCTGGTGCCTTATCGGGATAATGTACGTTATCTACGTCACACACCCTCCAATTCCAGTTTGGATCTGAAAGAACAGGAAAAGGAACCGGAAGTGGAGAGTGTATCTACCCTTCCGGTTGCCATCCAAGCACCGTCATCCCATCCAAAGGCTCTGCATCCTTGCAGTGTCAGTTTGGGCTCCCAATTCGATGGCAATTATCACAATGTGGTGATTACCGAACCTCCACACGATGATTACACCATTGTCAAATGGGATATCAATGGCAATTCGCTGGATGATGAAAGATTCGATTTACGCTCACATTGGGATGATTTCGATAGTCGCTGGCGTCAAGCCGGACACTCATACTCCCAGAAGTCCAGCCATCAGTCTAGCTCCTGTACGCTGGAAACCTGGATTGACCTCTAGGCAGAGGCTTAGAGAGGGATTGGAGGCATCGAGGACCTATTGGACTCTCTCTATGGCCCCGCCTCATGTCAAAGCCTTGTCAAAGAAATCTGTTTTGCCTTAAGAACTTCTATAACCAAAAATATTAGTTTGACGATCGTTGTGAGAAACAAAAAAGGAAACTAAAACAAACATTTTTTGAGTATTATAATAATTATATCGATATTGATTTACATCCTCTTTGTTTGTGTTTCTCTCTCTCTGTCTCTCTTTTGGATAGTGGGTGTGGTTTTGCTCGTCGATGGTAATTTTCATAATGAAAATTGGTAACAATTTCAGAAAATCCATTAAAAAAGTGTACACAAAACCACACACAACGTAGAACAAAGTTGTAAATGTCATCAACATTAACGTGTGGCTCTAGCTCCAATGCATTAAATGCACTTCAAACGTTTTTGCTGCTCCTCCCTGGCCTATCCTCCTGTCCAGCGGTCGCACGACCCGCACGTGGCTCAGCATGCGTGAGAATCCGAGGTCCTTTGGCTTTCCCACGCGCCAAGGCGAAACGATTTGGATTTCGATTTATGGTGGTGTACCTACACAACATACACCACACGCTTCATACTTACATACAACCAACTTGACTGGGAATGTTTAGGGTGGGTTTCACAATAGTTTGCCTTGTCTGCTTCACCCACTCCCAATTGGCACTTTATTTTTGTAATTTTGTTGTATTTTGGAAACCTGAGCGACAGCATGCCGAATCAAATTAAAAGCACTTTTCATAATTTTTTTTATTTTGCACATGAAATGGATACAACCCGAAAACGAACGGACGGACAATGCCATCAAAAATACAAAATGTAAAGTGCAAAATATTTTTATCTTGAAATTTCACTGAAATTTCAAATTGTTAATTAAGAAGAAACGGAAACTCAAGAAAACGACAAAAACTAAGATGAAATATGTACATATTTCAATTTTTCAAAATTGATTAATACCGACCATATTTTAGACAACTTTTAACAGATTTATCTCAGTTTAATCCCATTTTACGACATTTCTAAATGGTATCAAAGTCTGGGAAATTTAGCGAAAACATTAGTTAAAATGGGAAAAAATCGGTTAAATAATATCAAAATTACAGATTCGAATAGTCAGGAAATAATGAAAATAACGATTGACGATTTAATCGATTTCTTAAAGTAATATATCAGTCTAATAGTAATACCAATATAGTGCATAATAAAATGGGAAATTAGAAATTTAAAAAACTCAATAATAGCTAACGGCTAAAAAATATAAAGAAAATGTTTTTCTAAAAACTAGAAGAACTAGGCTTTTCTTACAGGTTCTTCAAATCTTTTGTAGGATCAGTGTAGAAATTTTAAAAAATAATTTAAAAAAAATAGCTAACGGCTAAAAAATATAAAGAAAATGTTTTTCTAAAAACTAGAAGAACTAGGCTTTTCTTACAGGTTCTTCAAATCTTTTGTAGGATCAGTGTAGAAATTTTAAAAAATAATTTAAAAAAAATTCAATTATAATTAAATAATAATTAATTTGTCTTGGTGTTGCATTCCTCTATTGATTCGGATAAAAGCTCTAACAAATCAGCTACCGATTTCCAATAGAGAATTGGAAGAATATGTTCTTATTAACAATAGTGTGGCGGTCTGCTGGGAACCTTCAGAGGACAACATTGTTAAGAATGTATCGGTCAGGACAGTGTATAAAACGCCCAAGATCAATTGGAGTCAATTAAGACTGCAAAAATTATGAATAGATTCGTTCATTCAAATTTTAGTGAAACTATATTGAGCTTAGTTAGCAACACTTTTTATAAGTCAATAATTTAAATTTTTATTAATTATATTTTTGGTTTTGATTAAAAAATAATTGTTATTATTTTAAAACCTTTTATGAACCGTAAAATAATAAAGAAACAATTTTTTTTGGCTCTGCCAAAAGAAAAAGAGTTATTTATGGAAAAATAATTTAAATTTTTCAACGTTAATATGGATTATTATTTATTGTAGTGTTAAGTAAAACATTAGTAAATTAAAGAAGGATTAACGAAAATGTCAATTTTAAATCATCTCCATTGTGAGTTTTAAATGTGTTGATGTAGATTAAACCAAATTAAATTCAAAATTTATAATTGTACATATATATAATATGTATATTTTTTGCCAAAAATTTGTTACCCGCACAATACATGAAAGATAGGAGTTTAAAATTTGGCCATAATCTTAAATTGTTAAATATCCCTTTATTTTCAGGCAAATCGATAGCATCTTAAATTCTAGGTCAACAATATACATATTTAGGGCACCTGCTCCCGCCTCTGGGTCCCTTAACCTTGAACATTTAATGTCAAAGACCTGACCTAGAAATGTGGGTCATAAGCACAATTGGAAGGAAGATAAAGGTCAACGGGCGGCTGTTGCACTTGTTTGGAGCCGGAGCCACACGACTGGCGGCCGTTGGTCGCGTGCTCCAGTTTCAAAAATTATGTTCCAAGAAGAAGAAGAGAGAAAGAGTGAGCCACAAATGCGGAGACAAGTGGGAACAGCAGGCGGCTGCGAAGACGGCGGCCGCCCACGGCTCATCATCATGATGCTGGGCGATATAATCGCGCAATCGATGACAGAAGCAGCAAAATAGCGGATACGGAAGATGCGTTAACAATCATTGAAGAGGTGGTCACTATGGGAGGTGTCTGTCTGTATGTCTCTCTGTCTGTGCGCCCTCTCTTTCGCACCATGCTCTTTCCATGCTGCTCACTCTAATGTCCTTTGGGTAGTCAGCCCTTATTCATTTGTTCATTTGTTGGTCTCGTCTCTCACCGGCAACGGGCAATGATCACCGGGCTAGAGTTTTGCTACCCCCAACCAGTGATAGAGCGGCACGCGCTGGCCGTTTGGTTGCCAAGGGGGTGGTTCCTGATGCATCTTATTGGGCCATTGCCGACGGCGTTTCCCAAAAAAAAGGGGTTGAGATTTTTCCAAAGAGCAAGGACGCCGGCAACGACGGCAGCGGCGGCGGCGGCGACAGGCAGGTCGTCCGTTAGTCGTGTGCTTCGAAATCAGTCGAACGCCGTTCGCGCACACGATAAGTCACGTGCTCAAAAACTAGCTCCGATTCCAGTGCAAGAAACTCTGTGCTCCGAAAGAGTGAAACATAACATATACACAGATAAAAGTGTGTTCAGTGTCAAGTGTACAAAATATTCAATATGGATCACAACATGCATGTCAATGCGCCACTGCATCATTGGGGCTATGGTGCTGCTGCTTCCGTAGCTGCCATGCCGCCGTCTACATCCCAAAGCCATTGGGTGCCACCGCCGCAGAGTCATAGTCATCACAGTCATCATAGCCATCATAGTCACAATAGCCTGAAGCGTGCCCTCTCCGAGAGTGACTGTGATGAACTCTACTCGGAGGAATCCTCCAAAGAACAGTGCGTATACTTAATACTTCAAAAAAGTGAATTATTCTTTACTTAATCATAATTTTCTTAATTTTTGTGCACAGAATCTCGCCCAGTGAACCAGGAAGTTGCCAACTAATGAGCCGCAAGAAACGCCGCGGAGTTATCGAAAAGAAGCGTCGTGATCGCATTAACTCCTCACTGACCGAACTCAAGCGTCTGGTGCCTTCTGCCTATGAGAAACAAGGATCTGCCAAATTGGAAAAGGCTGAAATCCTACAATTAACCGTGGAGCATCTGAAGAGCCTTCAATCAAAAAGTAAGTTGAAAGTGACATGGAATTATATGATGATTAGTTTTGGTGATCCAACTACAACTAAAAGAGGGGAGAAGTTAGGGATATCTCAAAAAGATGTACTACCTATTCCAAAAAAGATTGAGCTAGCCAAGCCCTTATTGAATGTTAAAAAATTACATCCAAAATGGTAATTTTTTTTAAACTAATTCAAAAGGGGGAATAAGTGGTTATTGTGGTGTGGACCTTTAAGGACTATTTCCAGGATCTCTTCATTAGGGATTTAAGCACTTGGAATTCATTTAAAGAACATAAATCAGAAATCTGCCTTCAATCCTAACCTAGAGATCAGTTTAATTCTGTGTCGATTAAAAATGTTATAGACCAAAGTCCCTTAGCAAACAAAAGACGTATAAAAATCAGTTATATTTGATTCCAAATTGTGGTTTACTAATAAATGTCTATTACATTATGTATGATATTTCAAAAACTCCTGGGATTTTTGACCGTTGAACGTTTATAAAAGAAACGTTTTAGGTCGGGCATCAAATATAGAAAAGAAAGGATATAAACAAAAAGATTCTATTGAAAATAGTTTATCGATTTACAAATGGCAAAATACCATTTTCCGAAACGATAGAAATGTGAAACATCAAGTTTTCTCAAAATAATTTCGACCTTTTCAAAAATACTCAAATTATGTCAAATTCTTGCAAAGCTATGAAAAAGGGTATAATTTTTTGAAACTTTGTGATCTTTGTAATATGATACAATTGTGCACTGATTAATTATCCTTTTTCAATCTATTTCCTCTCAAGTATATCAATTCAAGCAAATTTCAAAAGAAAGTGTTGAAGTTAATTGTGAAAAAATTAGAAAATTAGCTGTTAAGGTTTCCATTTCTGTGCATTTCACTTCCCAACACTAAAACGTTCCTTTCCTATGCTCAACCATTTCACATTGATTAGAATTCTTTCAACCAGTTAGGTAAACGTCAATTTTTGATTACTTTTAAAAAATGTTTAAGGAAAATTTAGCAGTATCTGTTTTACTTTACTAAATAAATTGTGAACACCTTTAACTCATCAGGAATGAAGACATATCAGGACTAATATGTAAAATGTTATTATTTTGCTTGTGGCAATTATATTCCTTTTAAGTTCGGAATAGCCTTAACTTCTTTAATTAACGCATTAAATCTGATAAATTTTATATTTTATAAATTAGACATAGCTCTAAAGTCTATGTTTTTAAACGAAGATCACTTTTCAAAGTATTTAAAAAGATATATATGATTATAGTAGATGTTTCATGAAAAAGGACCAACTTAATTTCAATTTTTCTCATCAACTGAGCTCTAAATCACATAATTTTCGTCAAGCCCGAAAAAAAACAAAATATTTAGTAGGACAACTTACCCCAAACACATACAATGTACTTGTATATTAACAATATGCCGCAAATTATCCTGAATCAGTAGTGTAAACAATGCTAACCTGTTACTTGAGCTATGGGAACAAAACTTAAATTGAAATACCCGAGTGAATAGCAAATCTCGGTGCTTCCCACGCTGCTTGCCAGTGCACGGCTTAGCTTGGTCCGGGTTCGGCGCTGCAATCCCACGTTACAGGCAAATTACCACCACACCACCCTGTGATAGCACCCGCTTTTTACACCCCCCACACCACACCGCACCAAACACACACACTATTTGTATCCCATTTCCATCCCATTTGATGATAGGGGTTGATTTTTTATGCGATGCAACCTTGCGTGGGAATAACTATTTCTAATTGTTTGCCGTTGAAGACAGCTTATTGACTTTTTCTTTCCCATTCTCTTCATTGCAGCATTGGACTCGCTCAACTATGATCCTCAGCGTGTGGCCATGGACTATCATACGATTGGCTTCCGCGAATGCGCAGCCGAGGTGGCTCGCTATCTGGTGACCATTGAGGGCATGGATATACAGGATCCTCTGCGGCTGCGTCTTATGTCGCATTTGCAGTATTTCGCCCAGCAACGGGAATTGTCGGCAAAATCGGCATGCGCCAGTCCAGGAGGTGGTGGCTGGTCCTCGGCTAATCCTAGTGCTGGCTATCAGCCGAATTGTGCTGCCACGCCCTATCAGGGTTATGTACCTGCTGGCAACTCAGGAGCATATGTGCATAGTTATCCAACTTTGAGTTCAGCATCGCCACAACATGTGACCAGATCAAGTGTATCGCGGACAAGTGGAGCAGGTCCTAGTGAGATGCATGAGAGCCGGGTGGAGGCAACTAGCCAGCAACATCAGCAGGCACCTCAACCAGCACCACAAACCCAGCAGCAGCAGCAACCGCAGCAACAGCAGCCACCACAACAACAACAACAACAACAGCAACAACAACAGCAGCAACAACAACAACAACAACAACAGCAGCAATCACACTATACACAGGAACATCCAGATCAACAGGTGCCCACCTATATTGAGCTTACCAATAGCCATCGCAATGAGCCCGCCTCCATAACAGCCGAAAGTCTTAGCTATAGCACTGCTCCACAATATCCAGTGAATGGAAATCAGGATTACAACAATGCTAGCGCCCTTCAATATGCCACGCCCAATGGAGCCAAACCCTATCGTCCCTGGGGCGCCGAAATGGCCTACTGAGAGAACTGAACGGAAAACTTCAAGGAAAATCAAGTGAAAAATTGTATACCCACATCTAGTCAGAGCAAATCCAAGTGTGATAGTCTTGAGTTGCGAATCCTTGTTTTTTTTATACTAAAGGAACTACATCTACATACATATGAATAAGTGAATAGGTTGTACGAACATTTTGTGAATATATTGTGAATAAAATATAATATTTTTATACAAAGAGAAATACCTGTAGAATTTCGTCAACACTCAACAGCAACTTATCTTTGGGAAATAGATTAAAAAAAAAATTGTATTTATTCCTGGAATAACTTTAACAAAATTATTCTAAGATCACAGATTGAACGCAGCGGCGGATCCTAAAGGGATAAAAATGGGAAAAGGTGTAAATGTAGTATTCATCCAGACCTTTATCGCGCAAATTTTAAAGTTAATCAATCTTAAAATTCATGAAATTTCGTAAAATTTTATTTTCATTAATTTAAAACGATCAGAATTTAACTTTGATTACGCTGAAGATCATACATATCATCATATTCCTTAAATAAGTCTCACTTAACAGATATTTTTATAAGAAATTTTTCATTAAGATTTCTATTATCTCTCATTAAGATTTCTACTGAGATAATTCTTGATATATGTTATAGTGCAACGATCCGAAAAATCGCAATTATTTAATCAGAAGCTTAAATGCCAAGATCTATTTAGGCAGCTTTCTAATTGACTCGGCGTTTCAAGCTGATCAAGAATATATATAGTTTATTGGAAACGTCTCCTTCTCTGCCTTACAAACAACTCAGGAATTTGTTAATATTCTCTACATGGGTATAGAAAGGATTACATGGTTATCTCTACTAAAAATAAGTTGCAGAGGTCAGACCAAAGGACGTATGTCTGTTTCAATCACTCTCGCGCTAATACTTCAAGAGATTATGAGTTGAAATATTGTATTAAGGCTTTTATTTGTTACAGAAAGTTAAAGTTCTGAAATTTACCAGATCGAGCTAGTATAGTAATAACACATGGCTACCAAAGAAACTGTTGGACGGAAAAAAATCACTGGGAAAGGAAGATTTTGTTTGTACTGGTCAAAACTTCCCAAAAGACTTAAGAAGAGTAAAGGGGATGCCTTGATTTCGCTGTCAAAATAATTCTTCGTTTCAATTAATCATTAACGCTTTGAATCTTTACATACCTTTTAAAGTTAAAGTTAATTCGATTAATTTTTTCTTTTATTTAGTCGTAAATTCTTGTTTAACTTCTTAAATGCATTCATGGATGATAATACAAAACGTTTGCCACGATGGTGGTCGGGAGGAGTCTGTTCAGCCTTAGCTGTAACCACAACCCATCCACTGGACTTGGTGAAGGTGCAACTGCAGACACAGGTTCAGAAAATTCCCGTAACGGAACTGATAGGCAATATATACAGATCAGATGGAATATTGGGCTTCTATGGGGGCATCTCGGCCTCGTGGTTCCGTCAGTTAACCTATACGACAACCCGTTTTGCCCTCTACGAGCATGGCAAGCAGTATGTGGATGCCAATAATGCTAGTGCCAAAGTGCAATTGGCCACCTTTGCTGGTATATGTGGTGGAATTGTGGGTGTTCCGGGCGATGTGGTGACCGTGAGATTGCAAAATGATAGTAAACTGCCACCCGAGAGTAGACGCAAGTGAGTAGGACTATTTCGGGGACAATCTAAACCCATTTACATTGCTCTGTCCTTAGTTATAAACATGTGTTTGATGGCTTGTATCGCATTCAAAAGGAGGAGGGAATCCGGAGTCTCTTTCGTGGTGCTATTCCGGCAGTCACACGATCCGTTCTCCTGACCATTGGCACCAATGCGGCCTATGATCAAATCAAACAGGTCATCAAGGATTTCAGGCATATGGAAGATGGCCTGCCATTGCATTTTCTCACCGCATCGGTGGCCGGTTGCATTGGAACACTTATGACCCAACCCATTGATGTGGTCAAGACAAAGTATATGAACGCCAAGCCAGGTGAATTTAAAAATTTAGGTGGCGTCATTGTGAGTGTGGCCAAACAAGGTCCTTTGGCATTTTACAAGGGTTTCGTTCCGGCCTTAATGCGAGTTAGCCCTAATACGATTATAACCTTCATGTTGTACGAGCAGGCACGTCTTCGATTTGGCTACTTTCCTCAGGAATCTGAGGACAAAAAGAAGCAACACTAATTGCCATAAAAATTGGAAATATATCAAAAATTTGTTTGTATCTCCCTTTTGAAAAATATGTTCATGTTTGTGTTTTTGTCTGTTTTCCATGCCCATTGAACTGGAAGACATAATCGCGACTAATAAGCTACCGCTGACCACTGGTCAAAAACCCGCGTTTTCTTGTTTTTCTCTCCTCGGGGTCAACGTTGCGTGTCACATATGTATGTTTGGTTTTAGTTTGAATTTGCATAACGAACTAAGCCAGAAACGAAAAAAACACATGAGATTACCACAATGTAGAAATGAGTTAGTTAAGCCGTGGACAACAACTCTCCTCTCGCTCATAATTAGGTAAAATGTTGAGGGGCCACGAAGGTGCAAAGGGTAGCTAATAACCCTTAAACAGGGGAGAACAAGATTTTTACGAAAAACCCAAAAACTACAAACTGGAAATGGAAAATATCACTACGAGAAGAAATAAGATGAATGTGAGAAGGGATGTAAAGCAGGGAACTTAACTATTAAATTATTTGTTCATCAATTTTGAATTTCTAATACATATGAGTAAATTAGATAAGCAGACATAGGAATTTAGTAATTCGAATGGAAAGAGTAAGTGTGAGGATTTAATAGAACCAATAAATTTTTTAGCCTAAAAAGTGAAATCGTTTACTGATTACAATGTAATCATTACATACATCGTTTTCTTTTTATCAATTATGTTTTTTATCGTTATCATAATATAGAAGGAATAATAACTGGCATATACTGTTTTCACTTAGGGATCTTCAGATTTCTTTTGATCATAATAGATTATGCCAAACATAGTCAATAATTAATCCAGTCCTTTTACTGCCTTTATTATTTCAAGAATTTGGCAAACCAAATGTTTAATGATTCTATTATGTGTATATAGAAATACGATTTAAAAGAGCACCTATATTATTTAGATCGATATACTCATGCTTAAACCAGAAATCGAAACTCGAGAGTACATTTTTATTTCCGAAAAACTTTAAGAGCCAAGAAGAAATTTTGTAGTAGCGTCTTACCTAAATTTTCTATTTTTATTAAACTTTGAAAAGTTTCTCTGTCTGCTTAAATAATGTACAATAAATTCTGTTTGTTTTTCTTTATATTAATGGAACGGTTTAAATCTTTTAATCCTACAACGATTGTTTTAGGTTTTGACTTATGTTTATGTTAAGATCATTGAAAAAGATTTTTTTTAATTTGAAATTGTGTACTAAATTTCTTTAAAAACCTAGAATATCGACTCAATAAATTCAATTGCTCGTTCTTTGTAATAAAAACAAAAAATATTATTCGAAGTTAGTTATTATAGTATTATAGTATATATAATATAGAGTTATAGATTTGGACGATTTGTACGAATTTTAATATTTTTTTTAAGATTTAGTATATTAAACATGTAAGAGAAGTTTACGTAGACCAAAAGAGGTTACCAATTTTTTAATCATGCTATAAAATTGTACATTTCCATTTGGTAAGAATCTATTAATCTATCAAAACTAATCTCTTCTCTGCTGGTTCTATGACAAGAGTAACAATCCTTTAATATCCTCAATGAATAAAAACAAATTTGATTACTATTAAGAGAATTTTCAAACAAAATTTGCTATTATAATACCCCATAAATGTATTCATTAAATAAATACTTGATGAAATTTCTTCTATTTGTGCAACCGAGCAACCAAAAATGATTCTCTAATTTATCTATGGGAATAACCACTTTTCGTATTCCCAAAAAGAAACAACACCAAAACGAACAACAACCCCCAAGATACAAGTCCACTTGAAATTTTTCCTCCATGTTGTTTTCTCTGCCTGGTTTTCTTTTTTTTCGTTTTTGGCATTGAATTGAAACAATCTTTTGCGCATTAATTTAACTTTGCCGGTTAAACATAAATGTTTTCAATATTTAGCCCCCGAACGATGTGAGAGACCTCTGAGCTTTGACTTCCCACGCAACAGCAGGGGTGGCTAGCTACTGGCTCTGTCCAAGAGGGTGGGCCCAAGGCACGAAGATCATCATCACAGTCAACACCATCAGCATAATATACACGTCAAAACTTCCAATTAGAGACAATCATTCGGCTATGGGACGAAAACTGTTCGGTGGTTGATTCTACATTCGAGTTCCAGCAACAAAAGCCAAGGCCTAGTCCTGACAACGATTCATTCCTTGGATTACGTTCGCGCCACCAACATTGAGGACCAGCAATACCTTGATACGGGGTGGATTTTTGTTGGATTTTGGGTAGATTTATACAACATTCACATGGATCGGGTTTGCGAAATGTCATCGAATATAGTTAAATGGTTCTGTTTTTATTGCGGTTCGAGTCAATTAAGTGGAATATTGTGCGTTTTCTTTTTTGTTCTGAATGGATTTTCGTGTAAAAACCTGAACACATATATGTAAACATAAACATATTTCCATATCGAGCACTTGTTGGTGTTTAATTTATGCACAGCTGGGCCCCCTTTCCCAGGATACATTCTCATATGTGGTTAAATATGATTTTTATGTCCTTTCTTGTGACATTTTATATGGACCATGAAGTGAACACTTCATTGCATTAAAGCTAATCGAAAATATTATTGCATTGGCATATGTAGATTAAATAAATCAATACAAAATGTGGTTAACTCAAGTTTAACCTGGGAATCCAATTTCCTCAAATTTATCATATGTGCAAACTTCAACCAAAAAATGATTCAAAAAATGTTAAAACACAGACACTTTTGTTGGATTAACACCTGCTAAAAAATGTCAAAGAAAATTCATTTAAAAAACATCTTCCACCCTAATCGATATCAAGTTACTTACATACACCCAAAGTGGATATAGACACTTGGAATTTTATAAAAAAGAGTGTTAGGTATTATTTTAGAACACAAATTTTCCAAATTTTCCGATGGATTACAAATTCGTACAGAACTTTCTTTTAGGTGTATGTATCTTCTTCATGGTTTAAATAAAAGTTTGAATTTATGAAAATTCATTTTGATATTTTAATCAATTGTGAAATGAAATGATTTTAATCCAAATTTAAGTTTTCTTCAAAATGACTTCAAAAAAGAGTTGAATATCTTTATTGAGTCATTGTATATGGTGGTACTTTATAAGAAAATTAAAAAAAAAAAACTTTTCTGTCTTAACTAAAAACAAATTAAATTACAAGAGAACTTTTTCTGGGCCTCCAAAGTTAACCAAAAAAGAGTAAAGGATAAATCTACGCTGGATCATATGGAATCAAAGTTTTATTTAGTATAGATGTAATTCTAGTCCTGACATTAAGTCGTTCGAAAAAGAAAAATTGTTTTTGCCAATTTTTCTATTTAATGTTAAACAAAAAAAGGAAAACAAAATCCTTTAATTCTGAATGTGGGCAGGATCAGAATGGTGACCAATCTGAGTCGATTGTACTTTGTTTCATTAAAATCGGTTTAGAATTTCGGGCTGTATGTTTAATACGATTTCATTGAACGTCAAGATGTCGCTTTTCAAGTTTGAAAGATGACCTCACATGACATAAAACGTTATACACTCGTGGACAAATAAATAGGTGTGAGCCTTTTTGTCAAATGTCCCTAAAAAAAAAAATTTGCAAGTTCCACGATCAGAAAATTTAAAAATATACAGTTTTCGAATCCTGAGGCTCACACCTATTAATTTGTCAATAACTGTATCTCCTAAATCATTTGGAGTTTAAAAAAATCCCTTTAGAACCATTTACTCAAATTAATAATTCAATATAAAAAACTAAAAATTGAAAGAGAAATATAATTTTCCAATAAAGAATGCCCATTTAAATTCAATAAACCAAAATTGTATTCGAGTTTAAAATGAACACATAAAATCACAATAATCAACACTAAAGGACTATAAAAATTGATAGCTCGATTCTGAACCCTGAAACCCCTTAGAAGTTTATGCGTTAGTTATTTTTTTGTAAAATAAAAAAAATATTAAAAAATCCTAAATCACTGAATATATTTCTGTCTAAATTTCGAGCTCCGTGATATTGATTTAACCTTTCTTTACTTACTAATACAATTTAACAATCTTACTACTGATTAGCAATATATATAAGTGATTTTTTATACGATTTCAATTACGAACTTATCGATAAATGGCTGTCATTAAGTTCAATCAGTAGGCTTCGAAAAAATATTTTCTGTTTTGTCAAATTGTGTTTAATTTCTCTTGGCTCTTTGTGAAAAAATTAAAAAAAAAAAAATTGCATACAACTTTTATTTTTAGATCCATTAAAAGAGCGTAAAAATTGTGTCTTAGTATAATCAAAATCAAAAATTTTTCGAAATTACATTAAAATATAAAGAAAAACAAAAATAAACAAGGATTGAAGATGTTTTTCTGTGGCCTCTTGTTCCATCGTGCTAAGTAAGTACATAGATTCATTTTCATATATCGCTCAGATGTGGCTTCTTTTACATATACACGACTCTCTTGATTTTTGTGGGGCTTATCTCAAAAATTTCTCTCATTTTCACACTCACGCATCCAAAAATTGTATTCACTTTAGTCCACGACGAGAGAATTGCGTTGAGTAATTTCGGAATTTGCCGAATCCGAATGTATTTGAAGCAGTGAATAATAAATAACATATGTTTGGTTCGTCAGAGTTTGCCGGTTATAGTTATCGAATATAGACGTCGTCGTCGTCTTCGTTGAGTTGCACAAAAAGAGAATATATTTTGTTTATTTCTGCCACAGACAAACTGTTGCCCCCTGCACACAACGTGTGGTTGTTGTTGTTGCTCTGATGTAATCGAAGCATGTGAAATGAAATGTTGATACGGCAGACAATGAGGCTGCTTATAGGCAGCCAGCAGCAAAGATGTTGCCTCGAGAGCTTCACTGGATGCAGGAGATGTAAGTGGGAGATGCACACGCACTTTAACTTCACAATTAGACACTATTGTTGTTTTTTTTATTTGGAGAAACATTAACATTATAGTATAAAAGGGGGGGAGCTAAAATAACACAATTCACATTCCACTAATGCCAGGGCACTTGATTGCCAATGGTGCCTTTTTTATAGAACTTGGCCGTGGCTGAGGCTGTATTGGCCAACGTTGGTGTTGGCGGTGCTGGCTCATAGGTAGGACCACCGCCTTCAGTACAGGCCTTTAGGACGGCAGCACATCTCCATTGGCGGGAATAGTTCATGCGCCAGAGACGCACACAACCATCATCGCCCGTAGAGATAAGCATTGTCGCTAACATATTCCAACAGACTCGCCACACCGGGCAATTGTGATCACTGTATTTAACCGTTTGTATGTCCAATTTGGAGGTCCCGGTAGAGTCACTGCAAAAATAAGTTTAATTAATACATTTGAATAGCCAAAATCAGTAAGGTCTTACGTCACTCCACGTATGTTGACTATGTAGAGATCTTTACTGGCCACAGCCAGCATATGGAAAGTTCGTCCTGCATTGGGGGCAAAGGCCACATCTGTCACAGGATCAGTTATGTCATTAACAGTCTCAATTTTTACACATTTACGGGCATTTTCGCTATAGGCAAACAGGAAGACCTTGCCGGTTGGCGTGGCGGAGTCATCACTGCCGGCCTAGAAGACAACATATTAGCAACAAAGATCATTCCAAAGTCCCAAACACTTACAGCCAGCAATTGGGTGACCATATACATGGATTTGTTCCAAGAGAGACAACTTAACGACAATTTATTGGCTATCTCATGTTGTACAGGCCATTGGGAAAGATTCATTATGTCGGGTGCCTCGTATATACGTATAATGCCATCTGCCGAAGCAGTAGCCAACAGCAGGCCCAAATATTTAGGAGCAAACTCCACATCGGTGACGCTGGTTCGTGAATCCACCAGAGTGGTGCGTCTAACCCAACGCCTTGTGGGCGCATTCGTTGTGGAAACCTTCTCCCCGATAACCTCCTCCCACACCGAAGCTGTGCGATCGAACGAACAGGTGGCCACTACTTGGCCGAATTCCGGATGTGCCCATGTCACTCGCCAAATTGATCCTGAATGAGCCTTCCAACTGCTAGACACGTTCCATTTGCTACAAATAAAAAAAACGTTGTTGCTTCACTCATGAATAGATTAAGTTTCCCGCTAACACTCACCCGGATGCATCTTCGTCCCAGATCTTTACAGTCTGATCGCTGGAACATGTGGCCATGCGGCGGCCATAGTAATCAAAGACCACATCGTGTATAACATCCTTGTGATCGGTAAAAATAGGTTCAACATCAAACATTTTGCGTAAAAAATGCAAATTTAATACGCGCTTGTGGAACACCAAACCGGCCGCTAGTGCTGCCAGATTTTTTAAATAAAAAAATCGAAAAACGTTTCAACGCCCACTGGCGCCATCCATGGCTAGATATAAAAATACAGGCAAAATGGTAACACTGGCGCAAGAAGAACCGAAAAAAAAAACAAATCCGTATATTGAAGGCGGGCCGACCGACCGACCGATTACGTCCAAGATTAGCTTAAAATTGAATCAAGCTCGTGATAAGAAGTCATAGTGCCTAGTGCTTGTGTTCTGGGATTATCCTAAAGCTTTTTTCTTAATAAAAGGATTTACGTTATTTAACCAAAATTGCTAATAGAAAGAAGCAACGTGCCAAGCGCAATACGATGGAGAAAAGTAAGTGCATGTCAATGGCCCGCGGTGATTCCAAACTAATTACAATTACTAAGTGATAGTGGGCATACATTTGTTTGTATTATGCTAAATATTACCAGTGACCAACCGTAAAAGGTGACGAAAGGGCTTGTGACAAGGGCATGAAACGGTACGGAAAAGAATACATATATATAGGCGCGGGTGAATAACCTTAATGCAATAGCTAAACAGCTGGCCCCAAAACACCTCTGGACTCTGTTTAACATAGTTTTTGTTTTTTAAACCAAATTTGTTTATAAAATCTAATTGTTGTTTGCACTCGAGTCCAAATGGAATCGTTATCGTTTGCATTTCAACACTCTCTCAGCATAATTTCTCCCGCCCTCTCATCATTCTCGCTTGCTCAGCTGCTCTCTCTCTCTGCTCTCTCTCGCTTGTCACTGACCTTGATTCCTATTGGGCTTTTCATATGGCGCGATTTCTGAACATATTGTGCCTGATGTAGTGTAGTGGGTGTGCGTCGTCGTCGTCCCTACAAACCCGAGTATGGGTGGAGAGGGGAAAGACAGATGTGAACAGAGACTTGCCAATGCTTCCGACAAGCCTCAGCCGGCTTCAATTACTTAATATGTGAACTAATTTATGCAATTGAGACTGCAAAGTTGAATATGAAAATAAAAAACAAGAAAAGAATCACTCGCTCCTAGTCCCTACTCTAAGATTAGCTCGAACACGTATCAATTTCACGGCCATCACACGCGACCGCATCTAGGCATCGACATCGGCTATCACCAGACTGGCTGTGGCCACGCGCCAAACATGAATAATACGACCGATATTCCTCCGTGTTAACAGTAAATTTCCGTCTGCCCCGATAAGGCCATCTAGTCAAGTGGGCTCTTAACATTCGGGAGTGCCTGGCCTGCCTTGCATGCCGGCACCAAAACATTGAATCATAATCATGTTTCCATGGTCACCGTAAAAAAATCGGAAGATTTTTATTTTTGCTTTTGCTCTAATCAGATGGAATTCTAGTGGACGATCAAGCGGGCAGGGCAGTCGACGAGACGTTACGGAAATTCTTTTATGACATTTAAAAAACCTCTGCTGATTTTTTTATTAAACAAAAAAAAAATTATCAACAAACATGATGCCGGCTGTGCTCCTTAGATTTGCGTGCTCAGTTCGTGGGCAATGAATTGATATTATTATTATTATTAACTTGATTTTAAGTGCAATCGCAAGTTAATTTAACAAAAAAAAAAAACAGAAACAATCTACGTAAATGCAATTTAAGTTGTTTTTGTTGTTACTTAAGCTTGATTGTCCCCCCCGCCAAAGTGCATCATCGTCAGAGGCAAGAGGCTTCTTAACCCATTGATTACATTGTGGGTGCATTTAACCCATTTTCGGATGAGATGCAATTTTTTTGATTTTAAGATGCATTTGACTTTTTTATGGTAATTAGCATAGAAGAAATCCAAAAAAAAAAAACTACCAATTTTAGTTTTGCCCAGAACCTAAAAGTAGACATTGAAATTTTGTCCTTTTTTTCAATTTTAGATAATATGTGAGAATATATGATATATTTAAAAAACATACAAATCTAACTTTTCAAAAGTCGAAGTGTGCTGGAAAATGGGTTAAAAAGACTTAACTGAATTGACTCTTTGATTGCTTTAGCCAAGACTTAAATAAGGCTTTAGTAAATTGTTTAGCTTAGTTTCTTGATGGTTTAGTTTATGGAGGCTTTCTAATTGTTTTTCAATGGCTTAGTCTGTAGTGATTTTTAGGTTGAAGATGGAAACGCTTACTGGCCCAGATGTCAGGTCCAATTCCCATTCCAAAATTGATTTATAATCTGGAGAATGGAAATGTTAAGCCAATTTTGCAGAAAGTCTTTAGAAGTTATAATTTTTCTGACAATGTGTTTTTTTTGGTTCCTAGATCTAAGTGAAACTATTAAGTGTTTAGAAAGTTCAAACTATTTCTATTCAAAAGTCAGGAGTTTAACCCTGCGAACCTCATAAAATAAAAAAGTCTTAAGCAGATCGTTCTTAATTAGCGCCAAAATCAAATGCCAATTTTAAGCATCTTAGCCCTTATCTTCACTTTTCTAAGTCCGTCCCTGTTTCTGTTTTATTTTACTCTTACTTTTCCTCTTTAACGAATGTTTTTATGTTGATAAATTAGAAAATGTTGCAAACTTAATTCACATTCATCCAAATGCGACCCTTTTAACCATGGGTTAAGCTCAACCTTGACATTGAAAATCTGTTGCAGATAAAATGAAATATATATGTATATAATGCACCAAGACTCGTTGGCAACGGGTTAGCGAATCATTATTGATTATTTTATCTCTAACGCTATCGACAAATATAAATAAACAATCAAAAAAGAAAAAAATAACAACAAAATGCTTAACAACAAATACGAAATGAAAAATTAAAAAGTTGCCCACTTTTGCTTAATATTTTCAATTTTGTGTCGCCGTTGTTGTTGCTATTCGTTCTCATTGTCGACCCATGAAGCCCTCTGAAAAGTGATTAACATATGCGAGCAACAACCTGGGTACAACACGCACACACACACACAGAGCACGAACACACACTTATTAACTAACTAGTAGACATTTAGGCAAAAGCATAAGTAGGTATATATTTAGTTGATAGTGAACGACGGACAACTGACGACTGACGGGCAACGCGATACCGAGGTCCAAGACTCGAAGCTTGAGCTTCTGTATGGTCAGTCAGTAGTCATCGATAGTGTGTGCTTGGAGGAAGCATTGCCCAGTCGCATTCCAAACCTCGGTCATTGCAGTAGCTACCTAGCGGGCAATCGGTGCGGAACCTTAATAAATAAATTAAATAAAAAAAGACATAACATTTTACGTTCCGCGCTCTACAAAAACGAAGAAAGAAATCCATTAAAAACAAAAGCCTCGTTAGATTCAACTTGTGTTCGAATGCAATCATCAAAAATAACCGAAAAGTGAACTGAAAAAAAAGTGGTAAACACAAAATAAAAATTATATAGAAGAAAAGTGACTATTAAATTAAACGATCAAATAACATACGAGAATAAAAAAAAAACACACACTTGAAAGTTGTAAAGTGGCTCTTATCGGGTCGATCAATTCTCTACTCTACATATGATATTTGTATAAATATAATCGCAAGTGTTTGCTTCCTTCCACTTAAAACTCAAATTAAACCTAAAAAGCTAGATTCGTCTCTCCACCTGGTTTCAGATCGAAAATTTCCCAGTGATTTGTAATTCGATGAATTCTTTCCCTCTCTCACTTTTGTCCATCAAAAACGACGACTTAGACTTACATAATAACATGATAAGACCCCGTAGTAGTAGTAGCTAGTACTTTGATTCACCTTTCAATGCCTTTCAAAAACAAAATCTGGGACTATATGTAAAGAGGGGTATTGTGGAGAGGGGGGAGGGAGGTATCTTACATGTTGCCACACATTGTAATGGCAAAAACATTGACCTCTTCCCTATCTATGTATAAGTAAATGCGTAAATTTGCATTTCCAGCCAGCTATATGGGGATTTTTCTTTTCTTCTTTTTGATTTTAATTTTTCAAATTAACCTCTGCACCTTGTACCCCAAAAAAATTAGCAAGTTTTTGTTTTATGAATTTGCAATACTCTTGCTTTTTAGTCAATGAATATTTTCAGGCCTCGTTTTCGAATAGTTTTCAAAAGTAAAACGGTTGCATAATAAAATTGTTTTGATATTTAAAAAATATAAATATATAGTCTTTATTTTTGGCATAAAACATTGAGTAAAAGGCTAATTATGTTAATTACCATTTGATAATATAATCCTGTTTTAATAAAAATTTTAGAAACTTTTAAAATTAGTTCAGGCTTTCCTTTGCGAAAAAAATATAATCAAAAGTTTTTTCTTATTTTTTGCTATTAATCATGTTTTTTTCTTTTATAAATTATATTTTAAATCTGTCCAGACTTGGACAATGATTAAATTCGATGAAAAAATATGTAAAACATTTAATAATGTTAACGTATACTTAATTTATAGAGTATAAACATTTTGTTGTAACACTTATTTAATGGTTTCATTTTGGTTTTTTGTTTTGTATTTTGGGTTGACATAAATCGTAGGTATGCTGGGTCGGAATAAGCATATATACGGGAAGTAGGCTGAGGTTTAGTATGAGATGACATTAATTTGTTAATAAAAGATTCATTATCCAAATTTAAGTATTAAAGTCTATAAAAATTATTTCACGTAGTGCATTTTTTTTGTTGTCTTCAGATCCATTAACTATTTTTAAATGACATGTGTATTGGGTAATGATTTTTATACAATATAAATACATAAATATTTTAACAAGTATAATTAATTATCATTATTTTATTGAATTTCTCATTAATTATAAATGCTAAAAGATGGTTCAATTGGATAATATCAATGTAATTTTTGGGTTAATTTCCCAAAACAAATTTAAAATTTAAAATGCATTAATTTACTACTAAATTTAAAGTAGATTTTTGGTTTCTACTTTATTTATAATAACATAAATCTTTACTCACTTTAGTAATATTTAGTTTATCCTTAATCCTTAATTTCAAAATACTTTTCGAACACACACCTTCATTTGATGAAATCCGTCCCTGTTTACGAGATATGTACATATATAATTTGGAATTTCGTTTTCTTGACCGTCTTTAATTTGAAATCGCAAAACTAGTTTATGCATAATTTAGCATTTTTGATTTTTGTTTTGTTTTTTTCTGTTACGTCTCCATTTCGGTCGTTCATTTGGCCCACAAAGCCAAAAAAAAAGCACAAATCGTCTGGTAATAATTGGTGGTGGCAAGTTTTTTGAACTTGAAAACCGACAAAATACATAAGCGATAGATCTTTAGTTTGTTTTCACACTTTCACTGTCCCTTAAAACGGAATGCAAATCAAATAAACAGAAACAAATATGATATATCTTTTAGACAGCCAAATTGGTGGACTTAGCCGATGTTGATCGTGATTATATTAGGAGCTCTGGCTGCTTTACTTGCATTTCTATTTAACTTGCTTTTTGGCCGCGGCCAGAATAGAGCAAGAATAACAACTACAACAACAACGACACTTGAAAGTACTACAACTACAAACACTATCAATAGTAAGAATCTCGTTATAAAACTAAGAAAAAAAAATTCCAAACCAACCAAAAAAAAGACCTTGTAAATCAACAAAAAAACAAAAGTAAAAAGAAACATTTAAAAGGGCCACATAAAGCGCACACCTTGAAATGTATATTAAACGTGTTTATAGATAACCTGAGATAACCTATGCGCTTATCTTTATACATATAGCGCACACACTGTGAACCTATATTATGTAGTAGTTCTAACAGTTCTCATTCTCTTCCAGACAGCTCCAGCGTCATTGTAGCGACAGCAACAACCCCAACAACCTCTGGAGCAACAACAACCACAGGAGGACCAGCAACATCTGCAGGAACAGGAGGATCAATCAAATCCAACGACAAACGTTATAACAAGACGACCTGCATTAAGAAAGTCAAATTCTCCAGCGAAAGCTTAAAAGCCGAGGTTGATGAAATTTGTGAGCAGTTAAAGGATAACGCCTTGATTGATCTAAGCAACGATAATTTAAGAGTAAATTATCGTCCACATCATCAGCAAAACAGCATCAATCACCACCACCACAACAACAACAATATCAGCAATAATAAGTACAACATGAGCACAACAGAGGCCGAAAATGATGTGGCAACAGGCACTCCCACAGATGCAGAGAGGCCTAGTTTTTTGGTGAGTTTTCGAAAAAGACACCTTCAAATTACTTAGATGGTATATAAGTGGATTCTTAAAGAAGTCTACATGGACGAATCTATTAAAATTAGGGGTGTTCGATTTGAAAAGTAAAAGATTTTCGGTTTTTTTTTGGGTACCCACTGAGTATTTTATATAATTTGGTGACTTAGCCACACCTCTTGATAAACTTGTTTCAACACCTACATTTGATCGGGTTCGAATCCTTTTTGAATCACAAACGACTAGATTTATCAATTAATCGTGCACGACTCTTATTAGAGTCATATTTAGATTCAAAGCAATTCTTTTTCGAGTAGTACTTTAATGAAGTATGAATATTAAACTATTTTATTCAACAAAACGGCTCAAAATAGACTCTTTAAAAATCAACTGATTTTGTTACAAACAATCTTACAAATGCTGAATAGGCAATTTGTCACTATGACAATTTATTAGAAACTGTTCCGATAAAACTCAAAAACTATTTGAATAATTGATATTTCAGGGGTGTCTAGATCCCCAGTCTACCCCTCAATCCTCAATTATTACTTTAAGTAGGTTAAAAAATGTTGTTTGATCTGCTCAATTGCAGATGGTAAAATACTCCAATAGCGGAGTGGAGTAAAGAAAATAACGTCTTCTTTTTTTCGATTTCCAGGAGTCATAGAAATTCCCATAATCTTAAACAAATAATATAAAGAAATCTTAATATATACAAAATCTAAGTTAACAATGACGTCTTCTTCAACAAATGTTATCAAATGTTTTCTAGAGATTCCCCCGGTTAATTTTGATCCATAAATTTGATCAAAATTCTGTCTTAATCTCAAATATATAACTTCGGTAGGCCTTAAAATTCATTCAAGAAAAAAAAAACGTTCAATTAATCTTAATCTTAAATTTATGCTTTCAATTCTTATTTCCTCTTTGAAACAATTATCTAAGACACAAAATATGTACGGATAGTTAAAGGTTTCTTTAAAAAAAAAATTTAATAAGTTTGTGTAAAACTATTGAACGATATTTACATTGTTATTAAATTCTCCCAAATTCTAAAAAAAAAAATTTATTATCTTTAAAGTTTAAACGATAACAGAAATTCATGCATATAAAATATATCGAAAAATAACAGTTAAAAAATAAGGTTAGAAATATGGGTTACAAACTGTTTATTAGACATATTTCTATGAATGTAAACAATAGTGTAAACTGATGCGTATTTATCGTAGTTTCTTTTTTAAAAATCAGTTCACACGCTTTAATATAAATATTTGATTTATCAATGCTTTAACAGGTGGGCGATGAAATCGATGAGAAGGCAGCCGAAGCTGGCGAAGCAGTTGATGAGTTCCCCCAAAAGCTGCAGAGCGATATACGCCAGAATGGCGACATATCCGAACGACGCAAGCGACTGAGGTAAGACGACACAAGAAGAACAAGAAGCTGGGCATAAAGAAGAATATCAAATACAGATAGCTATAGAATATATAAACAAAGTACACCGCATGAAGAGAGCAAAACAAAGACCAGATGGCTACGTCATAGATATATGGCGCGAGTTTAACAAAAAGAGATAGCAAACAAAGAAGCTTTCTTAAGCTTTATCACAACCGGTAGTAGTGCCCAGTGAGAGACAGAGAGAGAGAGAGAGCGTGAGAGAAAATGGGGGTACAGGTGCCGCCAGTGCGGCACTTTGAAACCTCTACACACAACTTTTACAAGTTGCTTTCATTCATAACTCGGCCTTAGCTCAGGGTCAATACAAGCTTTAAAACTCTCTCTCTCTCTTAACACTCTATTTTTTTTTGGCATGGTCTGTCAATACGGCGTATGAGCAACAAAATCCGGAGGGGGGAGGAAAGACAACTCGCTGTCTCGAGTCTCAAGTTGTGTGTGTCAGTTGCTCATCGAACGTCGACTCCGTCGGTCCGCCATTTCTGCCAGCTGATTTCTTGTATATCATCCGTCCACAATTGATTTACCTTTGCCGCCGCGTGGTGAAAGTGTGGTGCACTGTGCCACGGATATATTAGTGTTGGCTTTAGTTTTTTTTTACGTTTTTTGGTGCTTTTGTTATTGTTTTATTAGTCAGACTTGCATAAGTCTAGTGGGAGGGGCAAACCCCGACAAAAAGCTATATACTTCAAAATATTGCATATTGTGAATGCTTTTGGCTCTCATTGCCTTTGTCAAAATGCTAAAGCGTCGGGCTAGCAAGCGTTTTGTACTTGTTGAATCTGGCGAGGAGCCGCAGTCAGGAGCAGGAGGTGTTAATAATAATGATAGTGCTACCAGTGGATCCATCAGTATACCCAACTTTGTTGCCATTGAGCATACCAATTCCAATGATGACCTGCAGATGATACCCAACAGCAATAATATCAACAATAATGAGTCAACATCAAATCTTCTCACCGTTCCGAGCGTTGCAACCTTAAAGTAAATAGTTTTAGCAAGTGAAAACCTGTTTTTTTTTGGACAACGAATTCCCCCCCAAAAAACCAAAAGAAAACTATAAATATAAATAATTAATTCCATATTGTTGTTGTGTTTTTGTTTTATAGGCCCAGTATGTCACGCGGTACCGGGTTGGGACAGGATCGTCATCAGGATCGTGATTTCCATATTGCCACCACGGAGGAGTTTGTAAAACGTTTCGGTGGCACTCGTGTCATTAATCGTGTCCTTATTGCCAACAATGGAATTGCGGCAGTGAAATGTATGCGTTCCATTCGTCGTTGGTCCTACGAGATGTTCAAAAATGAACGTGCCGTACGTTTTGTGGTTATGGTCACTCCGGAGGATTTGAAAGCCAATGCCGAGTACATCAAAATGGCCGATCATTATGTTCCCGTGCCCGGCGGTTCCAATAATAACAATTATGCCAATGTTGAGCTCATTGTGGATATTGCACTTCGCACTCAAGTTCAGGTAAGAATATGGGGGATGGGTACATTATTATTTTGGTTAGAGATCACAGACATATTCCCGTGTTTCAATGGTCAAGTTGACCGCATCGTACGATCTGTGTTTACACGCCCCAAAGGCAAAGCAAGCAGCAATCGTTCGATATATAGCCTCAACATGGCAATAAGCTAAATAAGCGTCTGGAATAATGTGTGTGTGTATGTGTGTGTGTGTGTAAAGAACTTGTACTTGAAACACAACCAGACAGTGTATATTTGATTTACACTATACTACAAAAATGAAGCGAAACGAATTTTTAAGTTCATCTTGTGGCATTTACAAGTTTATTTTGTTTGCTGTTGGTAATAGAAATATATTTTAGTATGTACTATTAAATAGAAAAATATACTTACTATATCTAATCTTTAGTCTCGCCATATAATTAGATAGATGAGAAGGTTATATGAATTAATTATTACCAAAAAGATAAACACACACATTTGAAAAAGTTAGTTTGAGAGAGAAAAAAGTATTAAAAGAAGTATGTCAATTAAAGTTGTCAGATTTTACCAATAAATCGATTCCATATAAAATGTAGGTTACCACTCGAATGAACCTTGGACTTATCTTAGATAAACAGAACAAAATAGTTAGTTAAATGCACTTTAAAATGTTTACTTTTAACACTAAAATGACCTCACTAAAAAAATTCACTTAAATATTGCATGGTAATTAGTTGACATGTGTAGAATGAAATTTGTAGGTACAGTGAGCACTCTCTTAAATGAACTGAAATGAACTTTTAAGCTACTAAAGTAAAACAAAATTAAGTAAAGTAAAGTTGGCAACGAATTTATATAGCCAAAAAAGAGAGATGTACTTTAAGCGAGTTTTCACTGTACACACACAACACAATATGTCTTTATTAAGAGAACAATACAAAGTATGGGTTAACTTTTGAAAAAGATATAATGCCGCCCTCTCCCTCCCATTGTTTGCCATTTCATGCTGGGAATCCTTCCTTAATGGGAAATCAATTTTTCCCCAATGACGTCACAATGGTTTTTATGCGTGCCAGCTTTTAATTTTGCTTTCTTCCTTTATTTTATTGTTGTTTCTAGGCCGTTTGGGCTGGTTGGGGTCATGCCTCAGAGAATCCGAAATTACCTGAACTGCTGCATAAGGAGGGTCTGGTCTTTTTGGGACCACCAGAACGTGCCATGTGGGCTTTGGGTGACAAGGTGGCATCCTCGATTGTTGCTCAAACAGCTGAGATACCCACCCTGCCATGGTCCGGTTCGGAGCTGAAGGCACAGTATAGCGGCAAGAAAATTAAGATTTCTAGCGAATTGTTTGCCCGCGGTTGTGTTACCAATGCGGAGCAGGGTCTGGCTGCAGTAAATAAGATTGGTAAGTCTACAGAATGATCTCTCAAATATGACAATTTACATTCCCTATCTATTTATAGGTTTCCCTGTGATGATCAAGGCATCAGAAGGTGGTGGCGGCAAGGGTATTCGTCGTGTGGATACCGCTGAAGAGTTCCCCGCTCTCTTCCGTCAAGTGCAAGCCGAGGTACCCGGTTCACCTATTTTCGTAATGAAATTGGCCAGCGGTGCCCGTCACTTGGAGGTCCAGCTGTTGGCTGATCAGTATGGCAATGCCATTAGTTTGTTTGGTCGTGACTGTTCCATACAGCGACGCCATCAGAAGATCATTGAGGAAGCTCCGGCTATTGTGGCTCAGCCCGAAGTTTTCGAGGACATGGAAAAGGCTGCTGTGCGTTTGGCCAAAATGGTTGGCTATGTCAGTGCCGGAACTGTGGAGTATCTGTACGATCCAGAGGGTAAATATTTCTTCCTCGAGCTAAATCCACGTCTTCAAGTGGAGCATCCTTGTACGGAAATGGTTGCCGATGTCAATTTGCCAGCCTGTCAGCTACAAATTGGAATGGGTATTCCCCTATATCGATTAAAAGACATTCGTCTACTGTACGGAGAGTCTCCATGGGGCTCGTCAATAATTGACTTTGAGAATCCTCCAAATAAGCCACGTCCATCTGGACATGTGATTGCTGCCCGCATAACCTCCGAGAATCCCGATGAGGGTTTCAAACCCAGTTCAGGAACTGTGCAAGAGTTGAATTTCCGGTCTAGCAAGAATGTGTGGGGTTACTTCAGTGTGGCCGCATCCGGAGGATTGCATGAGTTTGCCGACTCGCAGTTTGGCCATTGTTTCTCATGGGGTGAAAATCGTCAGCAGGCTCGTGAGAATCTTGTGATTGCCCTGAAAGAGCTGTCCATTCGTGGTGATTTCCGAACTACTGTTGAGTACCTGATCACATTGCTGGAGACGAATAGATTTTTGGACAATAGCATAGACACAGCCTGGTTGGATGCTTTGATTGCTGAACGTGTCCAGTCGGAGAAACCGGACATCTTGCTAGGCGTCATGTGTGGTTCGCTTCATATCGCTGACCGTGAGATCACGGAATCTTTTTCAAGCTTCCAAACCTCGCTGGAGAAGGGCCAGATACAGGCGGCCAACACTCTGACCAATGTGGTCGATGTGGAACTCATTCATGATGGCATCCGGTATAAGGTGCAGGCAGCCAAGAGCGGAGCAAACTCCTATTTCCTGCTGATGAATAGTTCATTTAAGGAGATTGAAGTGCATAGGCTTTCGGACGGTGGTTTGCTTATCTCATTCGAAGGCGCTTCCTATACCACCTACATGAAGGAGGAGGTCGATCGCTATCGTATCGTCATTGGCAATCAGACTTGTGTCTTTGATAAGGAGAATGATCCTTCTCTGCTGCGAAGTCCATCGGCTGGTAAGCTGATCAATCTGATTGTAGAAGAAGGTGCTCATGTGAGTAAGGGTCAAGCGTATGCTGAGATAGAGGTGATGAAAATGGTTATGACCCTCACTTCCCTCGAAGCGGGCACAGTGACATTTGTGCGACGGCCGGGTGCCGTTTTGGAGGCGGGATCTCTGTTGGGTCACCTTGAACTGGACGATCCTTCATTGGTAACGAAAGCGCAGCCTTGCAAGAGCCAATTCCCCACACCTGAGAATGCACCAGTGCCAGAGAAGCTGAATCGCATCCATAACACCTACAAGAGCATCTTGGAGAACACTTTGGCGGGCTATTGTCTGCCCGAGCCATTTAATGCCCAGCGTCTGCGTGACATCATTGAGAAATTCATGCAAAGCTTGAGAGATCCCTCATTGCCGCTGCTTGAATTGCAGGAGGTGATTGCCTCCATATCGGGACGTATTCCCATCTCGGTGGAGAAAAAGATTCGCAAGCTAATGACCTTGTATGAGCGCAATATTACCAGTGTTCTGGCCCAGTTCCCATCCCAGCAGATAGCCAGTGTCATCGATAGCCATGCTGCCACCCTGCAGAAGCGAGCCGATCGCGATGTCTTCTTCCTGACCACCCAGAGCATCGTGCAGCTGGTGCAGCGCTATAGGAATGGCATCCGTGGTCGCATGAAGGCTGCTGTCCATGAGCTTTTGCGTCAATACTACGATGTTGAGTCCCAGTTCCAGCATGGTCACTACGATAAGTGTGTGGGCCTGGTGCGGGAACACAACAAGGATGACATGCAAACTGTGGTGAACACCATATTCTCCCACTCTCAGGTGGCAAAGAAGAATCTGCTGGTCACCCTGCTCATCGATCATTTGTGGGCCAATGAACCCGGTCTCACGGATGAGTTGGCCAACACTTTGAGTGAATTGACCTCTCTGAATCGTGCGGAGCATTCGCGAGTGGCATTGAGATCACGACAGGTTTTGATTGCTGCCCACCAGCCAGCCTACGAGTTGCGACATAATCAAATGGAATCCATCTTTCTGTCAGCCGTTGATATGTACGGCCATGATTTCCATCCCGAGAATTTGCAGCGTTTAATTCTGTCGGAGACCTCGATCTTTGATATACTCCACGATTTCTTCTATCACTCCAATCGGGCGGTGTGCAACGCTGCCCTTGAGGTTTACGTCAGAAGAGCCTACACATCGTACGAATTAACCTGTCTCCAGCATTTGGAACTCTCTGGAGGCTTGCCTCTGGTGCACTTCCAATTCTTGTTGCCCACTGCCCATCCGAATCGCCTTTTCTCACGCATGTCCTCGCCCGAGGGTCTAGATCAGGCGGCTGCCGAAAGTTTGGGCAGTTCCTTTGTACGGACCGGCGCCATAGCAGCGTTTGATTCATTCGAGCACTTTGAAATGTATTCCGATGAAATTCTGGACTTGCTCGAGGACTTCGTCTCACCTGCATTGGTTAGTGCTAAGGTTCTGGAGGCCGTGGAGGCTGTGGATTCCATTTCGGACAGTCGTCATAGTACATCGATTAATGTATCGCTATCGGATCCTGTGACCCGGGCAAATGCCGCGGAGGAGGCCAAGTCCACCGAACCCATACACATTGTCAGTGTTGCGGTGAGGGAAACCGGCGAAATGGATGATCTGCAGATGGCCCAAATATTCGGAAACTACTGCAAAGAGCACAACGAAGAGCTGTTCCAACGGCGCATCAGGAGAATTACTTTTGCTGCCCTCAAGAAACGTCAGTTCCCCAAGTTCTTTACCTATCGTGCACGCGATAAATTCGAGGAGGATCGCATATACCGTCATTTGGAGCCCGCTTCTGCTTTCCATTTGGAGCTGAATCGTATGAAGACCTACGATTTGGAAGCTCTGCCAACGGCAAACCAAAAGATGCATTTGTACTTGGGCAGAGCCAAGGTGTCCAAGGGACAAGAGGTCACAGATTATCGGTTCTTCATTCGTTCAATCATTCGACACTCGGATCTCATCACCAAGGAGGCATCGTTCGAGTATCTACAAAACGAAGGAGAACGCGTTCTCCTCGAGGCTATGGATGAACTGGAGGTGGCCTTCTCCCATCCCCATGCAAAACGCACCGATTGCAATCACATTTTCCTCAACTTTGTGCCCACTGTCATTATGGATCCCGCAAAAATAGAGGAATCGGTGACTAAAATGATTATGCGGTATGGCCCACGTCTATGGAAACTTCGAGTGCTGCAGGCTGAACTGAAAATGGTTATCCGTCAGTCGCCGCAATCACCCACTCAGGCAGTGCGTCTTTGCATAGCCAATGATTCGGGTTACTTCCTCGACATCTCCATGTACACAGAGCAAACCGAACCGGAGACTGGAATTGTGAGTGCAAATATTAAATCTCTAGGAAACTCTCCACTAATTCTTTTACCTTTTTACCTCCTCTTTTAGATTAAGTTCAAGGCTTATGGCGAGAAGCAGGGATCTCTACATGGTCATCCCATTTCCACACCCTACATGACCAAAGACTTTTTGCAACAGAAACGCTTCCAGGCACAATCGAATGGCACTACCTATGTCTACGATGTGCCCGATATGTTCCGACAGATGAGCGAACGTCACTGGCGGGAGTTCTCCAAGGCTCGTCCCACAGTCGACATACGCATTCCGGATAAAATTCTCTTGGAGTGCCAAGAACTTGTACTCGAAGGCGATAATCTGGTGGAGATGCAGCGTCTACCCGGAGAGAACAATGTAAGTCTACAGTTTATCCAAGAAGAATTTTTAATTAATAAGGACTTGTTCTTTCTAGTGCGGCATGGTAGCTTGGCGCATTGTGCTGGCCACTCCAGAGTATCCAAATGGTCGTGAGATCATTGTGATAGCCAACGATTTGACCTATCTAATTGGTTCCTTTGGCATCAAAGAGGATATACTCTTTGCCAAGGCTTCTCAGTTGGCGCGTGAACGCAAAGTGCCCAGGGTAAGGAATATAACAATTTATTCCATGTGCCTTTTTAATAATTTTCTTTTCTGATGCGCAGATTTACATCTCTGTCAATAGTGGAGCACGTATTGGTCTAGCTGAGGAAGTGAAATCTATGTTCCGCATAGCATGGGAAGATCCCGAAGAGCCGGATAAGGGTTTCAAGTATCTTTATCTGTCTACTGAGGACTACGCTAAGGTGGCCAATCTCAATTCGGTGCGTGCCATTCTAATTGAAGATGAGGGCGAGCAGCGCTATAAAATCACCGATATTATTGGCAAGGATGACGGTTTGGGTGTTGAGAATTTGCGTTATGCTGGTCTGATTGCTGGTGAAACATCACAAGCCTATGAAGAGATTGTAACCATAGCCATGGTCACTTGCCGCACCATTGGCATTGGCTCTTATGTGGTTCGTTTGGGTCAGCGTGTCATCCAGATTGATAATTCGCATATAATACTCACGGGTTATGCTGCTCTCAATAAGGTAAGTTGCATTTGAAATCATCTAAAGACATAGAAGAGTAACTTTATATTGTTAATCTCTTGTGTTAGCTTCTTGGACGCAAGGTCTATGCCTCAAATAATCAATTGGGCGGTGTCCAGATCATGTTCAATAATGGAGTTACCCACAAGACTGAAGCGATTGATCTGGATGGTGTATACACAATTCTCGACTGGCTGTCATACATTCCCGCCCACATTGGCTGTGAATTGCCCATTGTACTACCATGTGATCGTGTTGATCGTCCAGTGGATTTCATGCCTACGAAATCTCCATATGATCCACGGTGGATGCTTGCCGGTAGGGTTAATCCTGTCAATGCCAACGAATGGGAAAATGGTTTCTTTGATCGCGACTCATGGAGCGAAATTATGGCACCGTGGGCCAAGACTGTGGTCACGGGACGTGCTCGTCTCGGTGGTGTCCCAGTTGGTGTGATTGCCGTGGAGACACGCACTGTCGAAGTGGAAATGCCAGCCGATCCGGCTAATTTGGATTCAGAAGCCAAAACTCTGCAGCAGGCGGGTCAAGTATGGTATCCGGACTCCTCGTACAAGACAGCTCAGGCCATCAAGGACTTTGGACGTGAGGAATTACCATTGATTGTGTTTGCCAATTGGCGTGGTTTCTCCGGCGGCATGAAGGACATGTACGAACAGATTGTCAAATTTGGAGCTTACATTGTGGATGGACTAAGGGAATACAAGAAGCCAGTGTTGATTTATCTACCTCCCAATGCCGAACTCCGAGGCGGAGCCTGGGCTGTGCTGGACTCTCTGATCAATCCGCGTTACATGGAAACCTACGCAGATCCAGAGGCCCGAGGCGGTGTTCTGGAACCCGAAGGCATTGTTGAGATCAAATACAAAGAAAAGGATCTTGTGAAGACCATTCATCGGCTGGATGCTACCACCATAGCGGTAAGTTTGGTCTCACGTTATGGATTTTCCGATGATAATAATAATCTTTTTCATTGCAGCTTAAACGAGAACTTGATGAAGCAACTGCAGCTGGGGACAAGGTGAAGGTCGCTCAGCTTGATGAAAAGATTAAGGCCCGCATCTCAATACTCATGCATGTCTATCACACGGTGGCGGTTCATTTTGCTGACTTGCATGATACCCCGGAACGCATGCTGGAAAAGGAGTGCATCAGTGAGATTGTGCCATGGAGGGATTCTCGTCGCTGGCTCTACTGGCGTCTACGACGTTTACTGCTAGAGGATGCGCACATTAAAAAGATCCTGCGGGCCCAGGATAATCTATCCGTAGGACAGGCCAAACAGATGCTTCGACGCTGGTTGGTCGAAGAAAAGGGAGCCACAGAGGTGGGTTAAACATCAGAGAAACAAATGCAACATAACTTTATGTGTTTTTCTGAAATCATTTCAGGCATATTTATGGGATAAGAATGAGCAAATGGTTGCTTGGTATGAAGAGCAAACCAAAAATCAAGAATCCATCGTAACCAGAAATGTAAACTCTGTGCGAAGGGATGCAATTATTTCGACAATTTCCAAAATGCTAGAGGTAATTACAACTAGAGTGAAAATTTCGTTAAAGAATTCTTTCTAAAACTTTCATTTCCTTTTCTGTTCTGTTTACAGGACTGCCCCGATGTGGCGCTGGACGCTGTGGTGGGTCTTTGCCAGGGCCTGACGCCAGTCAATCGTGGAGTTGTTGTACGCACACTGGCACAAATGCAACTGAACGAGGAGTCCTCCTCGAATACCCAGGGATGATGATTCTTTGCTAGGTTTTAAGTTTTCTCCAGCCATTCCCCCCCACCTTAACTTATCGCATCTTAGCGATAGCTTCAGTGCTCTCTCAGCCCCGCCCCTCCCCCCTTAACTCGTGTAATATAATGCAGCCTTTTGTTTTAGTTAAATTTCTTTAACTTTAAATTAGCTTAAAAAAAAAACTAGGTTTATATGAGAAACCCAATTGGATTTGTCTAGTAGAAGTTGTGTGGGTTAAGCCATAATCTAAGCTGTATCCATCTTGTGTATATACTCTATATATATACTTGCTCTCTATAGAATACAAAAAAACTTTCCATTAGTTGTCTAAGACCCAAAGTCGTTTGTACACTTACACACACACATACATACAGAGCTTTTTTGTGAATTATACGAATATTTGAAAATATATGGTAAAATATATAAATATATATATATTATTTTTGGAAAAGAAAAACTAATTGTTTGTTTTTGTAATCTTAAAAACACCGAAAAACACTTAAATGTACATAATTTCATTTATTTTTTCTTAAAATCAAAATGAAATCCATAAAATTGTTTTGTTTGCTTTGTTTTGATGAGTGTGGGGAGCGTTGGAGCAGGAGGAGGAGGAGGAGTATGTTGACAATGTGGGATAATGACAATGATGATGGGTCACGATTTTAGTTAAGATTATCAAGCCAATCGGGCTCGGCCACACCTATTTTTTCAATAATGGAATTCACTTGATAGCACAGCGATTGTATTTGACGATCCCATTGAGGCAAGAGTTCCCGATTCTCAAAGTGTACAATTCCCGATATTTGATCAATATGTCCGTTCATGCGCCCTTCTGTAATCATTTGGGAGGCAATTTTTTCGGCTTTTACAGCGGGTATATCCAGCAGAGCACCCAACTCCTCGAAGGTGATGTTGTTGTACAATTTGCTAGCCGACAAAAGATTATGCTCGAATACAGCACGATCCAGAATGGATGAACCATCGGGAGTGGCTGCCTTCTGATGGTCTTGCAGCAGAGCTTCAAACTCTTGCAGCTCGGATCGACGAATAATGCGCTCCAAGTACATTTTTTCAAGAATTCCATACGCCGGCAAATGCTGGCACCGCTCGTCCTTAAACAAAGTGGCCAGCATGCGAGATCTTTGCTGTCCGGCTGAGGCCAGAACCGTGCAGATCAAAGCCTTCTTTAAAGCGGTCATCCGTTCGCCTTGGTCGACAATTTTTCGGTAGGACAGTTCGTTGTACCGCTGGGCGGCTTCAATGAATTTTCGCCGATAGTCTAGGACGCGGGCGTAGCAAACTTTGTAGAGCACCTGAAAGAATAAATAAAGATTAGAAATGTTTTTATCATATGCAAGTAAGGTCTGGCATCCACCTGCAGTTCCTCGGAATTCGTTTCGGCCTGCAGCAATGATGCACGATTAATAAACAGCTCCGCCTGGACCGAATCATTATCTTCCAAATAGAGTCGCGCTATTTTCAAATATGTCCCAAGCTTACATTCCACCGAGTACTGTTTCTGTCCCGTCTCCAGAGGTATGCCAACTAAAACGGTTGCTGCGTCGCGCCATTGTTGATTCCGTTCGTAGATGTTTGCCAAATGGAAACGAATGCCAGCCACCTGTTCCTCAAATGAAATCACTCGAGGATGCACCTTCTCCAGTGTGAAATGCGACAACTGTTTGGACATATCGTCGGGTAGCTTGCTCAGCTCCATGCCCACATCATTGAGGATTTGCCGCGAGATTACCAGACTAACATGCTCATTTACGATAGCCTCCACAAAGAGGCGTAGCGTATCAATCAGTTCCTGCCCTGTATTGGAAAGCACCGACTTTAACAGTTGACGATACTTGTCGGCTTGGTCTTTGTGTGTGCCGGTGAAGCTGTTCAGGCCTATCAGCTGGGTACGCAAAATAGCCGTCGAAATGACCATTGTTCTTTCTTTTTTTTTGATTTTAGGTCACCTGGGTACCTTTGAGTACCGCAGAGATTTACTGCCGACTTGTTTACAGTACAGGATTTACGGAGATATATTATTTATGCATAAAGTGCAATAGTTTTAAAGAGAGGTATAAACTTTTTATTAGAATTTCAATTAATGAACTTAATAATTATGTCGTGGTATAAAACAGTGTTGCACAACGCCATTTGTCGTTTTTCCGGGTAATCGATTAATTGTGTTTTTAATGTCGATTTTCGATAGGTTTTGCTCCGAAATGTCGATTTTCGATAGGTTTGCTCCGAAATGTCGATTGTTTTTGCATTCGCACCGGCGAACTAGTTCATACCGTTCTTTTCCCGCTCACGCTCACACATACAGATGTGAGAAAACTAACAACACGCTTCTTGTAAAATTGTATTTAAATTGCGAGAAAAACTGAATTAAACATTAAATAAAACTGTAATAAGATTTAAAAACATGTCCAAGCCTGAGACCGCCGCCGTGGAGGCCAATGAAGAGAATTCGGTGAGTAATATAACATGGATACCAATTTTTTCTTGCGGCGAGTGACGCGGCTTGCAAAATGCAAAAAAAAAAAGAAAAAAAAGTTGGGGAAGAGAGTAAAAATTTTCCATGACACCGAATTTTGCAGAATGAGACAACTTCGGATGCGGCCACCAGTTCCTCGGGTGAAAAGGAAGCGGAATTTGATAACAAAATTGAGGCGGATCGTAGCAGACGCTTTGATTTCCTGCTCAAGCAAACGGAAATCTTCACCCATTTTATGACAAACAGCACAAAGAGTCCCACAAAGCCCAAAGGCCGGCCAAAGAAGATCAAGGACAAAGACAAAGAGAAGGATATTGCCGAGTAAGTGTAAATGACAAGATGTAAGACTCTTTATGGCTAAAATTTTTTTTCTTTTCTTTTAGTCATCGCCATCGAAAGACCGAACAGGAGGAGGATGAGGAACTCCTGGCCGAGGATTCGGCTACTAAGGAAATATTCCGTTTCGATGCGTCACCCTCGTACATTAAGTCGGGTGAGATGAGAGATTATCAGGTGCGTGGTCTCAACTGGATGATATCCTTGTATGAGAACGGCATTAATGGCATCTTGGCTGATGAAATGGGTCTGGGTAAGACCTTACAAACTATATCCTTGTTGGGTTATCTGAAGCATTTCAAGTGAGTAAAAACCTGGAATTCTCTGCGAGTTCTTTTATTTATTGGTTGTCGTTTCTTTTTATAGAAACCAAGCTGGCCCCCATATAGTAATCGTGCCGAAATCCACCCTGCAGAATTGGGTGAATGAGTTTAAGAAGTGGTGTCCTTCACTGCGTGCTGTCTGCCTGATTGGTGACCAAGATACACGTAACACATTCATACGTGATGTCCTGTTGCCTGGAGAATGGGATGTTTGTGTCACCTCCTATGAGATGTGCATAAGGGAGAAATCCGTTTTCAAGAAGTTCAATTGGCGTTATCTGGTCATCGATGAGGCTCATCGCATTAAGAACGAGAAATCCAAGTTATCCGAGATTTTGCGCGAATTCAAGACAGCCAATCGTTTGCTTATCACTGGAACACCCTTGCAGAATAATCTCCATGAGTTGTGGGCTCTGTTGAATTTCTTATTGCCTGATGTATTCAACTCATCCGAAGATTTTGATGAATGGTTCAATACGAACACTTGTCTGGGCGATGATGCTTTGATTACCCGACTTCATGCAGTCCTCAAGCCTTTCTTGTTGCGTCGTCTAAAGGCTGAGGTGGAGAAACGCCTAAAGCCGAAAAAGGAAATGAAAATCTTTGTTGGACTCTCGAAAATGCAACGTGATTGGTATACAAAGGTATTGCTCAAGGATATCGACATTGTGAATGGTGCCGGCAAAGTGGAGAAAATGCGATTGCAAAACATTCTCATGCAGCTGAGGAAGTGTACCAATCATCCGTATCTGTTTGATGGAGCTGAACCAGGTCCACCATATACCACCGATACCCATTTGGTCTATAATTCGGGAAAAATGGCTATATTGGATAAACTTTTGCCCAAGTTACAGGAGCAGGAATCTCGTGTCCTGATTTTCTCACAAATGACTCGCATGTTGGACATCCTGGAGGATTATTGTCATTGGCGGAATTACAACTATTGCCGCCTGGATGGTCAGACGCCTCATGAAGATCGTAATCGCCAGATCCAGGAGTACAATATGGAGAATAGCACAAAATTCATATTCATGTTGTCCACAAGAGCCGGTGGCTTGGGAATCAATTTGGCCACAGCTGATGTGGTTATTATCTATGATTCCGATTGGAATCCCCAAATGGATTTGCAAGCCATGGATCGTGCCCATCGTATTGGTCAGAAGAAACAAGTGCGTGTCTTTCGTCTAATCACTGAGAGCACGGTGGAGGAGAAAATTGTAGAGCGTGCTGAGGTTAAGTTGCGTTTGGATAAAATGGTTATCCAGGGCGGACGATTGGTCGACAATCGTTCCAATCAGCTAAATAAGGACGAGATGTTGAATATTATTCGTTTTGGCGCCAATCAAGTATTCAGTTCCAAGGAAACCGACATCACAGATGAGGACATCGATGTCATTTTGGAGCGTGGTGAAGTTAAGACAGCCGAACAAAAGGCTCAATTGGATAGCTTGGGTGAGAGTTCCTTGAGAACTTTCACCATGGACACCAATGGCGAGGCTGGTTCGTCATCAGTCTATCAGTTCGAGGGAGAAGATTGGCGTGAGAAGCAAAAACTTAATGCTTTGGGCAATTGGATTGAGCCGCCAAAGCGTGAACGCAAAGCCAACTATGCTGTGGATGCCTATTTCCGTGAAGCTCTCCGAGTATCCGAACCAAAGGCACCAAAGGCGCCACGCCCACCCAAACAACCGATTGTCCAGGACTTTCAATTTTTCCCACCCCGCTTGTTTGAGTTGCTTGACCAGGAGATTTACTATTTCCGCAAGACAGTGGGCTACAAAGTGCCCAAGAACACGGAACTCGGCTCTGAGGCCAGCAAAGTGCAGCGTGAGGAGCAGCGTAAAATTGACGAGGCCGAACCCCTTAGTGAGGATGAATTTCAAGAGAAGGAGGTTCTACTATCCCAGGGTTTTACCACATGGACGAAACGGGATTTCAATCAATTTATCAAAGCCAATGAGAAATATGGCCGTGATGATATCGAGAATATAGCCAAGGATGTGGAGGGCAAAACACCTGAAGAGGTTATCGAATATAATGCTGTATTCTGGGAGCGTTGCACCGAATTGCAGGACATTGAGCGCATAATGGGACAAATAGAGCGAGGCGAAGCCAAAATTCAACGGCGTTTGTCTATTAAGAAAGCCTTGGACCAGAAGGTAATACTTCTTCGTTGATTTTGTTTCTTTTGTACTAACTTGGAATCCTTTTTTTATTTTCACAGATGTCTCGCTATCGTGCTCCATTCCATCAACTTCGTTTGCAATATGGCAACAATAAGGGCAAAAATTATACAGAAATTGATGATCGTTTTCTTGTTTGCATGCTACATAAATTGGGCTTTGACAAGGAGAATGTCTACGAAGAATTGCGAGCAGCTATAAGGTAAATATTAATTCACGACATATTCATCGACATCCCATGTCATGACATATTCCTTTTTTTCTTTGCAGAGCTTCACCCCAGTTTCGTTTCGATTGGTTTATTAAATCCCGCACAGCTTTGGAGATTCAGCGTCGTTGTAACACTTTGATTACCCTAATCGAACGTGAGAATCTCGAGCTAGAGGAAAAGGAACGTGCCGAGAAAAAGAAAAAGGCACCAAAGGGTGGCACTCCGGCGAGTAGTGGCAGTACATCTAGTACACCGGCTCCACCACCCCAACCCAAGGCCAATCAGAAACGTAAAAGTGAAGTGGTGGCCAGTAGTTCCAATGCTAAGAAGAAGAAGAAGTAAACACAATGACTATTTATATATATGATATTCACATGAGATTTAGTACCCTAAAAAAACAACGCATATAACTACAACAACAATAACAACAAAAGCAGCAGCATTAGTAATAGAATACCACACATACGATTTAAGAAATACCCTACAAAGCTCTGATTACTTAAAGATTTATCTTTTGCATGAAACACATACGTAAAGCATAATTTATCAAAAAAAAAAAAACAAATAAAACAGAGGCAGTTAATCCTTCGAATTCATACATACCAATAATACGACACCCCACGCTCCCTTCCCTCTCATACGATTAAATATATTATATATTATTAATTTTCATTCATATTAAATTCCACTTAATTGTATATCAGTTTTTAAGTAAAATATATATGCCGATAAATGTTACAGAACAAAAAGAAAACCACGAAAAGTCTTTAAAAACTCTAGAAAGGTTTCCAAATAAATACATGGGCCGAGGTCAAAAAGTGAAGAAGACGGTGCAAAGAAGTATACATAATTGAATAACACTTTGCACCTTCTGCCTGCTTGACTACCGTTAGGAAGTCATAACTAATTTACAGTTATTCACAAAAGTGTCATCATTGCTGCTGAGCAAAGCCTTTCAAAAGAAAAAAAACAAAATATCAAAAAAGCTGAAAGTTTTTATAGCCTTGCAGTCCTCCTCTTTTTGTGTAATTCATTAATACACAGCCATTTCTTTTTCTTCTACCCCATCGCCTTGTATATGCTTTGTCACCCATTCATATACAGTTTAAGTAGCGTTGCGTCTGTGTGTGTAAGTGCTCTGCTGCTCTCTTGATTCAAGCAATGACGTAGTAGGCTGCTGGCAGCGCTGAGCGGGCGCGTTTGAGCAGCGCCGATTTGTATTGACTGTAACTTGTGTTCTATTTATGTATCTGATCGGATTGAAATTTTAGGATCTTATGTTTTATTTTCAAAGCTATCACATATATATGTAAGTAAATTTCCTTCTGAAACGGCTCCTTCTGTGCGTTACAAACATCTGAATACCCTGCAAGGGTATAAAAAAGGGGAAAAAGAAACACAACCAAAAAAATCACATCAAGAATAAATATGTAAACTCATGATGAAAATAATAAGTACACCCATTAAAATTTAACTTTTTTGACTTTAGATTAGCAAAACTTTTCTTCCTATTAACTTTATTTAAAAGTTACAACACAAAAAAATGTAATTGCAGAATTTCGTGCTTGAGGAAAATATTAAGTACAAATCACTGAAAATCTATTTTTGTTTCATTATGTGATTAATATCAAATGTATTCACCTTTATTTTACCGTTACTTTTTCCATCCGATTGGGTATACTCTTAATCAAAGCTTGGCAGGACTCTATCGAAATCTTCTTCGACGCACTCCCTCAATTGTCTATTGTTGGCACTTTTTTCTGTTTCCGACTGATTCTATAGCTTACCCCACAAGTATTTGTATTAATGATTAAGCTTTAACTTTTGTTAATTTATGTACAATGTATTACATTTCGTAAAATAGTTTCGCCATTTTGTTGTCGTTGTGCAATTGTATTCCTATAATCGATATTGATTATATATCAAGGATCGAAAAAAAAAAATTGCAATATTAAAACTTTAACTTAATTAAGCATATTTCTTCTTTACTTAAATCGACCCAAAATTCGCAACAATTTAAATTCAAGAGTTATGTTTTTTATGTATTTGTCTTTTTGTCGGCACATACAAAGAATAATAATCCTAGGAATACAACATTTATAAATTCTATGAATTGCAGTTTTTCTAGTCATTAAGGTATAACACTCACATATGTATGTTCATATATCAATACCTTATGAAGAGAGGTATATATGTATATGCGTATACATAATGTAAAAAAATCTTAGAAATTAATATCATCTTGTTTATGCAGTCAACGCACTTCGGTTGTGTGTGGTTTATGTATGGAATGGCATTGAGTCCATGTTCAACATGGTCTTCTTGTTGGGATCAATTCTGGAGTTGTAGTAGTTTTTTTTTGTTTGTTTACTTGTTGAACTCTTGCACTCAACGCTTATTAATGTTTGCTCTCACTCTTGGAGTGTACCTGCTTCTCAATTAATACTAGTTATATATTGTTGGCGATCCAACTCCCAAGCGATTGTCTCCCTAATCGCTATCGCTGCTGTACATGTCAATGATCTCACCGATACTGGCCACAGCTCCGGCAATTAAAGCCAAAATGGCGAATACGGCAAGCAAAATATTCTTAATCAGTTTCCATTTGCACCATCCCAAATTGGGCCACAAGTAGACAGTCTCCACAACACTGGGCACAAAGATACCCAGCAAGGAGAAGAACACAGCTCCCACCAAACTGATGAACGGTTCCAAGTCGGGAATGGCTTCGGCAACGGCGCCAATTATTAAAATAATGCCAGTACGCAAAAGGATCTGTGTGATATTGTGCTTTTCGGGGCTGAAATTGTGCTTGATTTTACGCCACAGAATATCGCTGGGAATAAAGAACTGCAGGCCAAAGGTGAAGAGAATGGCCACAGCCATCAACAGTTTTGCGGTATCGCCCAACCAGTTGCCATATGGCAGATTGAGGGTGACACTACCACGAACTGCATCTCCGAATCGCACATAACCGAAGAAGCCAATGATGGCATAGAGAGCAACCACCGTGAACATGGAAATATTCAAGACACCAGGACAACCCAAAAATTGTTGAGGCTTTCTCATTGAATTCTCCACTGGCATAACAGCTCCAATACCCTCCATGGCAAAGATGACGGTTGCAAAGAACAATGGGATACTTGAGGCTTTCGCTATGAGCGGCTTATTGGAATACACAAGCGTTTCATCAAACATATAATACAGGGTAATCGCAAATGTGATCACAATGAATATGTTGGCCATCAAAGAGAAGGGCACCAACCACCTAAGATTCCTAATCTGTCCAATGAACAGACATGGAATAATGGCAAATGCAATATAGATGCGTATATCCCAGGTGATGCCGCAATCATAGTTGATTACATCATGGAAGGATTCGGCAATGAACACAACATACACACAGGATGCAGCATAGTAAGTAGCCATCAGAGCAATGTCCACAAATTGCCTGCAAAAGTGAAATGAATTCATCTATTAATTATCCCTAAATCAAAAGGAGATCTTCTTATCTGAACATACTTTGCAAAATTGGAATATCTTCTAACGCCCTTTGGTCCATATTCAAAGACTTTCTCAGCCGTTTCAGCGAATCCCAGAGCTGGCACTTTAGCATCCCGGCAAATGTTATGCGATGTTTTGACCTGTGGGGAAAAATAAAGAAAAAAATAGTGAAATTAGTATTCGAAAAGTCACTGTAAGATGGAATATTCCTCTATATAGTCTAGATTTTTAAAATATTCTATAGTGATTCCCCTTAAAAGCATCCTAAGATTAAAGACTACCTATAAACAAAGTTTCCTATCGAGCGCAATCGATATTTGGCAATCTCAAAGTTCACAATGACTTGGCCAATTTGCAATTTAGCCACTATAAATCTGTATTTGAAGTGGCTGCTATATATGTATAATTGTTTTGTGGTGATTTTGGCATTCTTGGAATAAAAGTCTGATTTACTTGGAGAGCTAAATTTTATGGATTATTACATGTGTCTGGCAAATTACTTGCATTTTCTGGGAAATCTTTAGACACTTGGTAAAGTTGATTGATAAGCAATAAATAATAATAATAAAACCTTCAGACTGGCGCGTAGTAGTAGTATGTAACTTTGATAGTTGCTTTGACTGACTGGTCACGAGTTAGTTACTTAGTTACGAGAGATTAGTGGACCTCTTATCAAGGTCTCTTAGTTTTGCCAATATTGACAAAAGACCCAGACATGGAGGTTGAATTACCCGAAATATGCTCTACGTCAGCGACGAAAGCTCACCTGGCATTAACTGCTAATTACTTAAGTTAATAATCCGATGGATCAGGTGCTAAAAGATGGGGATTTTTTGCCTTCATTGGATTTCGCACACTTACCAAAATGTGAACGCAGTGAGTGCAGAGGAAACCAACGATAAGTGTCATACACATGCCAAATACAAGACCGGCATTGTGAAAGGCCATGGGCATAGCCAGAATTCCAGTGCCGAGAGAGCCCTTCAGCAAATGGGCCAATGCACCGCCAGCACTGGCACCTTTTGGATCACGATGATCGAAGGGATTATAAGGATCTTCACTCAAAGCGAGTTCATTTTTTTCTGTCAAATTTGCCCTAAAGAAAACCAAAATGATGATTATTATACAAATGGATTAGAAATCACCCGGAGAAAGCTTACTTGGAACTGAAATCATTTTGCAAGTTCATTGAACTTGTGTAAGGCGGTGGATTCTCTTGTGTTGGCGCTGTTGCTGATGAGTATGTTTCCTCATCAGCCTTAAATCCTGCATTGTCCGTCATCTACAAAAAAAAGAAATAAATAGATGAGTTTTAAGCTAAATCGAATAAAAAATCGGTTGCGCAAACAAAAATAACCTAATAATTCATAGATACGTTCCTTGACTTTTACAAATTTTTTCAACAAGTAAAAGTTTTGTTCGCAAATTTTAAAAATATTTGAAAATTTGTACTCAATAACTTTCATAATTGTATATACTTGTGATTTTTAAAAAGTTCTCGAAAGATTTTTTACTTACACAAAAGCACTTTATTAATTAGGTATACAAAATTGATTTTTCATGTCTAATTATTAGATTTAAGCGTGGAAAGATTTGTGGCCTGAGATCTTTTATTATATATCTTCATGGAAGGGTCAAAAAATTGTTCTCGGGGAACCATTAAAGAATCAAGATTTTTGGCACAGTACATTTAAGGGTAAAAACAGCCGACAAAATTTAAAAAAATTTAAAATCCTAGAAATCCAGAACCCTGAATCCTGCTAGAGCTCTTTTTCAGAGGCTAAGACGTAAATCTTTTAACACTATTAATAATAATAATTACAAATGAACACCATAAACATTTTTGTACTTAAAGAAATAGGTATAAAATAGTTTTCTTTTGGTGTTTTGTGAGTAAGAAGTATAAAATTTTATCATAGTCAAATACTAATTATTAAATATCATGAAATATAAATACAAATATATGTTTACTATATGGAAAATACGTATGTATATATCACGAGATCGTTCCATCATTTCATACCCATCGATCTAATCAAGAATTTGCAAAAGGTATACAAAGTTATCAAAGGTCTTTGCTTAATAAATGAATATTTTTGTATGTATAAATGTGGATGATATCTTAGAAAATAAATGAAAAAGGGTTTATCTATTATAATTTAAAGGTTGACAATGCCCTCTTAGTTCAAACTAATTTAGAAGGGATTTTAGCAGTTTCTTTTCTTTTCGGATTTTTTCTTTTCTTTTAACTAAATGAAATATTCAAAGTTTTACCACATAACAATCTGTATATCAACTATATTGTATAGGATTGTTTTTTAAAGTGAATGAGACTAATCATGACCATCCCAGCTAGCTTTTTATAAAGTTTTTTCATATTCGAATAATTTTCTAATTATAAAAGAAAAAGTGATAGCCTAGTTACGACTATTCTTCATGAATGGGTTATGGTCCCTTCTTTTTATTCAGTTTCGACTCTTTTTAAAGTCAGTCGTAAACTTATTTAATATAATATTTTATATAAATCATACTTTGAGCATATAGAAGAATCATATTCATGTCTTAATTCATAAGTTCCTAATCCTATTATTAGAAAATATTTCTGTACGGAAGTATTCTAAATTCACTAAGCCGAAATTAAAAATCAAAAGTTTTGCGGTTTCTAAGACTTCCTTAGAAAATCTAACTTTTAGTTGGTTTTAGGGGCGCAAAACTTACTAAAACAAATTTAAATGAGTTTAAAGTAATGACTAATTCTACAGTAAATTTCCTCTTGTAGAAATGAATGTTTGAAACAGTTGTGAGCTCTTGGAATTAATTGGGTTAATAGACCGGTAAAAGTTACATAAAAATGACTATAGCCCACTTGGCAAGGGCTCACAAAGATAGGAAAATATTGGCTTATGAACCAATGTGGTTTTGATGTATCGATTGCACACAAATCCACAAAGTAACTTTAAGATCATAATCGATTGCACACAAATCCACAAAGTAACTTTAAGATCATAATCAATATACTTTGTGCCGTGGGCACGAGATCCATTTTGGTTTTGTTTTCCTTTTGATTTGTTGCCATGGCTAATCCACTTAAGTGTTGGCCAGGCGCATGCCAATCATATCTTATCTTCTTATTCTGTTTAGTACGTGTATTACAACCAACACGCCGAGAGATTACAGATACCTAAGAGTCGATCGTTATCACCACTTAACGTCTAGAAGAAAAATAATAGACCACAATTATCGATCGACCACATAGACCATATTCATAAAAATTTGTTTATGGCACATTATAAAGAAAAAAATAAATAGCAAATCTGCGTCCATCAGGTAGTTGTTTTAAAATGGAAACCAGAATTAACTCACATTTTTATAATCTTTAAGTGGATTCACCATTTTGGGCTATTCCCGGTGTTATTGAACTAAATAAATGTGATTATTTACGGCTGCATAATATTATCGGTTTATAAAAATGTTAAAATGTATATGATATAGATTAGTAATCTATTTTTAAAGGACGTAGCTACTAATCTTTTTGTTGTAATTTATATATTGGATTATAAACTCAAATAGCAGATTAAGGCTCCTGTTCTTGAAATAAACTATCTGAACTCTATGGTCATATAGACATCAGAAATTTCCATGTGACTTTTTGGTGATAAAGCGGTTTAGTAAGTACCTATAAAAAATATGGAATTTTAGAAACAAACAACATTTATGTAATAACTAATATTTGTAGATTACAGGCCCTAGCAGTATTCTGACTAATTACTCAAATTCTATTTTGCTAGCTGAAATCTGAAATAAAAAACCTTTACATGGATTGCTTAACTCTCGCCTTTACAATCGCCACAAAATCAAACCAAATAACTAGAGCCAATTAGTAGCTATTAAAGATAGAATAGCAATTTTTATTAGTAGATTAGGAGAGTAAAGTTTCTAATTACACAGTACAACCGATTTTAATTAGTCATACTATACCTTTAAAAATTTGGAACCTTTTATGACCTATATACGGTATGATTCTTGTCATAATGAATAGACCATTTTTATATATATAAAAAAAACAAAAAAGGAAAACCTTGTCAAAATTTTGGATTTCATTAAAATCCAAAATATAATATCGAATCAGTGGGGTTTATGTTGAAATAATTCTCTCTCAACTCAATGCATGCATGATCACACACATAGGAATATATATATGTAACTTTGTATACTCTCTCTCGAGATGCGTTAAAGAGAACAATGACTCGATGAGAGACAAATAGAAGTTAGTCGCGAATAAACTGCACAACCAACCACACGCATTCTGTTTTATTATAACAATAGTTTATAACGATAATGAAACTCTTTAAAACTGTTATTATTATTTAATAATAATAAAGCTTTTCTAAACTGTTAGGAAATGGAACTCCGGCAAGTTTTTAAAGATTTCATTTGCTTTAATGTTGAAAATATGATCACAAAGTGATTCTTAAAAGCTATCGAGTTTGTGACTTTACCAACGATCTAAGGAATGCCAAAATTAATTACAATTAACAAAATTAACTTAAATATTTATTCAGATTCAAAATTACTCCCTCGAAGAAAAGAACAACAAAAATTTAAAGTTTATGTTTTAATTGTTTTAAAAAGCTTGGCATGTTTAGACAAAGCACTTTTATGTAGGTAGTTTTTTTTCTTCCTTCAAAGACTTTTGAAAACGATCTTTGGATATTTAACTCCTTTTTGGACACTATATTAAGATAGCCACTTAAATATTTTAAAAAGGAGCCTCTCTCATTTAAAGAAGAAGATATCCAAAAAAAGTTTTTAAGACCTAAATCATTCGGTCAATCGGTCCACCGAAATTTTGGTCCGGTCCGGATATAAAATTGTAGAATTTCAAATCTTGCAGGCAATAAATGAAACATTTTAGGTAAACAATGAATATTTGCACTTTTCTTTTCATACTTTGGAACTTGACGACTGTTTGCTTTGAGCTGCAATTTTAAACTGCAGGGAAAAAAAACTGCCTTCTCTATTTATAATCAGTTACATAGTTATTTGTAATGATTAAGAAATTCTAACACTTTGTTCATATGAACGTACATACATATGTGTATACAAAGAGCAAAATGAGAAAATCAGATCTTACTTTTTCTAGTTTTTTTGTTTACCTATAGAAATTGTGGTTTTGAAGTTACTGAAAGATTGTTCTTATCTTAAATTTTTATATGTGAAACTGTATATCATAGTTTGTATATGAACGCATATAATTTATAATGGGAGCTTCCTATTAGTCATTTTCCAATCTATCCATATCTGAAATGGAAAATATACCTTAAAAAAAAAGATTCGAATACAAAAACAACTGTCAATATTTCTTTTTAAATTAAACTGGAAATATAAAAATTTCAAAATAAAATATATATTTATGTATGAGGACTTGAGTCGAAGCATTTAGAAAATAAAAGATTGACAAATAGTACTCAAAATATATGCAATAATCTCACTCATTTACCCAAAGAATCCATCATTTTTTTTACCTTTGCTTTTTTGCAGAGATAATTATAAGTATTTCTGTTGATAAACCAAAAGTTTATGTGTTTATTTATATAATCTATCAATTAAATGATTTATTTAATCTTTTTATTTTATTATTCAATTCAAAGTAAAACTTTGTACTTTGTAGTAGCGTTTTTTGCTATGATTAAAGGCCTTTGAATATTCATATTATAGTCAAAATTGTTTTTTATATTCTAAGCAGAGTCCTAGATTTTTGATCCATATTGTTTTTCTTTAAAGAAATAAGTTGGGCATAATTTTTCGATCTCTTTTTAATTATTATTTATGATTTCACTTTGATAAAAATGTTCATTAAAATTGGTTTGAACTGTCCTTAATCCCTTACATCCTTTTTGCATAACGAACAGAACTTACTTTTCAACTTTTTCTTATTATAACCGAAACGTTGAAAAATGAACCGCACGCGTCTTTGGGCCAAAAGCAACTGAATGAATTAAAAAACGGAACGGAGTTAGGCGTCCTCGGGCCAAGGCGCCGAAAAGTGTCACAATGTGTCCAAAGGTGATAACGACTTAGAGCAAGACAGGTAAACGGTAACAGTAATTAATAAACACGACGAATTTTTTTAGTTGTTTAGTTGGTACCAACAAATAAAGCCAATAATAATAAAATACTTAAAGCTACCTTTAAAATCAATTATAGACGCCAGTTTCTCTGATAAGGCGAACCTGCAAGAAAGTGATAACCAAACAGGCCAGACCAACCAACCAACCAACCAGCGGAAGATGTCCAAATCCCTCACAGACCGCCAACTGATTTATATATGAACTTTCGAATAACATCATTTAAATATGAAGTATTAATATGATAATTACCTACAATTATTATAATATTTGTACATTCATTAGCACCTAAGAATTTCTATGGAAATTTAGCTTTCATTTATAAGAGTTTAGTCTGTATAAAGGCAGATAAGATTATTTCAAATATAGAGTGCTTCTTTATACTAAAGTACAGAGTTATATAGAGAGATAGAGAGACCTACTCACTTGTAAGTTACTTTCAAAACTAATGGCATTGACACGATTTCACAGACATCGATTACAATTCATTTCATTTTTCATTCATTTTTCTAAGGGTCATCGAAACTAGATTGGATTACCTAATCAAAAGTATCGGTAATTAAGAAAACTAAAAGCGACAAAAAGCAAATAATTTAAATTCTTAATTTATTGCCCAATATAAGTATTCATGTGTGTATTAATCGGTAATAAATCTTTATAGTCATATTTGTGTTGGGTTACTCAGTGCTAGTTACTTGTTATTGTTTTTGCCTTTTGGATTTATATGACATCAGGTGCTAGTATAATGTGAATCATATCGGTTATGGTTTCATGATTTGCTGTCACATTATCTCTAACCGATAGCGATTACCACTTGCATTGAGTTCTCATTTAAGTCATATTAAATTCGTTTTCCCTCGTAATCAATGAGGTATATTAACTTAATTAAAACATTTTTGCGTCATAGATGATGTTTGCCTTTTTTTTTTGGGTTTTTTTTTTTTACACCCCATAAATTATGATCATGCTAATCAGACAATCGATTTTATTTTTTCTATATGAATCTTCTTTATCGTGTCAGGGTACCGAAATAGTAAATACGTATTATATACTTATATGTATGTATAATTCACATGTGGAAAATTTTTTCTAATGACAGAAACGGAACTAAATTTGTCACTGTGTCACTGTGGGTGATGTTATGGTTTAATATTTGAAATATAAAATCAAAATTATTCATTGAAATTTTCCCGGTCTAAACACTAGCCCCTGATTGGTTCTACAACTAATTCAGGGCTGTTATATTGGGCTCTGACTAATTTGATGCTTTAAATTATCTTCATTCTAATTCTTAATAGTTAGGTAGGTTTTTGTATAACTTTGAAATAGTTTAAGTTCTTAAAACAAGTCAAACCTTTCGATCAGGTTGGTTCGAGGTCAATCTTAAAAAAAAACGAATATTTTGAAGGCAACAACAAATGGGAGAAGGTGTAAAGATTTTTTAACAACCACCTAATGCAATCATCCGCAGGCTCTTTAGCAAAGTCCACTAAAACTAAACGATTCAGACTCTTTAGCAAAGTCCATAATTCCAATAGCCAAAATATAAAATTTTTTTGAAACAAATTTTAAGTGTTTTTTCCAAAAAGTTTGTTTTTAAAAAAGATGAAATCACAAATTATTGAAAATATTAAAATTTCCTGATCCATCTTTGGTATACAAATATTTATTAATATTAGATTGGTTTACGCTTGTAACATTAAACTATAAAAATCTATTCCTAAACCAGTATGGACTTATGAAAATCTACTATTGAGCACAGCTTCTAACGTCCAATCATCAGTATTCATGACTTGTCAACACTTAAGACCTCTAAAGCGATATCACCCACTTGATCATCTTTTAGGCCCCTGTATGGTTAATAGTTTACTAGATATTTACTCAAATTTTCATTAGATCTAATGACTTGAAGCAATGCTAAGCATATTTTTATAAAACTTGCTTATTCTTCCAACGAAAGATTGCAAACCTTAAATAAACTTTTAACAAAAAGCCAAGTAAGGAGTAAAGATCTTAAATTCACAAGTTTCTTAATATTTGAAATTATGATAAAGGGTTGACTTCTGATCTGTTCGTTTCGCTAAATGCTATCTAAGATAATCTTACAGTTTATAACTTTCAAAGCTCTCAATATTATGGTCATTAATTAATTGTTATTTATTCCCAATTTAAGTTAAGGCATCTTAGTTGAAAGAGCTATGAACTAACCCAAATCCCAGCGAAATCCATTGACTATTCTATTGAACAGGCTAATGTTTTCAGTTTTTTGGAATCTTCATCGGGATAAGGTCAGTTCTTACTGTTTAAAACGAAACCGCAAATTTAAAAACGAATGAAGAAAAAACCGTTTAAATTGTATCACTTTGATTTGTAATCATTTTAAATTTAACCATTCTGCAATACCTGCAAATAGAAGTTAATAAATTAAACAGATAAAGTCAGAAGACATAATCGTATTTTACCCACCCTTAGAAAAGCTGCTAGCAGTTCCATTTTCTTTGCTTTCGATTTTGAAAATATTAAAAGTTACAGTTAAATTAGAAGAAACCAAATAGAGCTCAAAAGTGTTTTAATTAGTTGATAGTTTTACTTTTAGTATGTAATATTATAAATTTATTATAAATCTTTAATGGCAACTAAAATATTGAGATTCAAACTTAAAATTGACTCTAAAGTTTACTAGATTACCATTTCCCAGTTCATAGGAAAGTTTCCTTCAAGCTTCAAGACCTTTAAAAAAAGGGCTCCATTCGCTCACTCAAAAAAAAAGAAGAGACAAAATCGACACGATTTCCCCATTTCACGTAGGATATGAAAAATAATGTCAAGATCTTTTTAACCATTACATAAATCACGGACCTGTCCGAACACAAAGGCGAAAAAAAAAACGAAAATGAAACCAAATTATATGGACCTTCAATTCGTAATCATAACTATGCATTCCAATTTCTCCTTTGTCTTCCCTTTTTTTTGCCAGTTACGCCCCAATCCAAGTACCGTTAATTGTTAAGTGAATTTCAATTAAGATCCACCACAGAGACAGAGACAGAGACAGCGGGAAGACAGAGGCAGAGAGTCTTTTTGGGTCAATGCATTGCATTAAAGCCAAATTAAGTAAAATCAACTGGTTTTTAAGTTTTTTAACTTTTAATTTTTTTGTTGTTTTGGTTTTGCTCCCCGTTCGCCTCACGTGTTATTGAGACGATCAAAAAACGATCCGGCTATCGACTGGCAGTCAATCAATTCGGCAATTCATCAATCTCACATTGGAGGTAAGGTGGATCAAGTTGGTGGCCTTATCAACCTAACTTTCAATATGCCAGCCAACACATTTTCATACGATGAACTTTCGTTTCAATATCAACTATGTTCATATGTATATCAATTCACTTGACTTTATCAATAATAAACGAAAGCTACAAGTAATAATGACACAATGACAGAATCTGGCTCATTATGAAATAACAAAAGGTAAATAAATTTAAAGTTTATTGCACCATACACAAAATTGTTAATGTCGTTGGAGTTGTTGTTGCTGTTGCTGTTGGTGTTGCCACAATAATTTGTTTAAGTCTAAAGTAGCTGGCGAGATAAAACTAAGTCAATAATATTTTTATTATATCCAATTCTAGTCTTCGTATAGACCTTATCAAAAATAGAAAAACACTTTAAGAAATCTAGCAGTAGAGTTTATTAAAGGGCGATGACTTTGACAATACAGTGGAAGATGGGGTAGAGGGAATGAGAAGGAATGGAAATGTATTTCTATACCATTACACTAAGGGAACATTCATTTTGGCAAAAATGTGGCAATGTTTTTGTTTTTTCTAGATTACAGAATGTAGAAAGTAAACTAACACAATATTGACATGAATATTTAGCTGCCTAGAAACAAAAATGATATTCCTTTTATATTTATAAAGGAAATTACAATATTTTTCATTGAAAAAATTATGAAATTATATTGAATATTTAAATTAAAACAACTTAAACTTAATTAAAACAGCTTCTTATTAAAAGAACTCTTAAATTCAACCTAACTAATATGAGCTGATGTTTGTTAAATATTGAAAGTCCCTACGAAATATTACAATTATGTTCTTCTTCAATTGCTGTTTATAAAGTCTTACAAAGTTTTTTAAACCATGAAATTACACAAATCTCCAAGTACTTTTAATTTCACATTTAGTGCAAATATTTTATGCATTTCGAATATACTTATGTAACTATACCAAAGGAGCTCAACTTCAGTTAAGACAGTTCAAAACTAAACAACAATAAATTATTACATTAAAGTAAAAGGAGTAAGTAAAATTTTTTAGTCTGATGAAGGGAGAAGTTTAATTAAATTTATGTCTTTACTTAAAATAAAATTAAAAGATATTTTGGAGGTATCCTGGACATTTTTTTTAGAGAACTTAAGGAAAATTTTGTACAATTTTGAAATTTTTTGGCGGATTGAATAAACATTTCTTAGTTCCGATTTGTTTTTTATTAACATCAAATATAACTAAATGTTGGTTGGTTTATTTCAAGTTTAGAAATATTAGTCAAATTTAAGTAATCTTATTTAGACATATTTAAATATTAGTCAAATAGTCAAAATATATGTCTGAAAGGTTCCTACAAGAAAGACGCCTAGAAGATCCTATAGCATTCGGTTTTTACCAATTCGAACATTTATTTGTGTTTAAGTAAGTAAATGTTTTAACTACACTTTTATCCGAGGTTGGCTAAAATATTAAAAGTACCATTTTTTTATATTTGAATTTATAAAATATTTTAAAATATTTCAAATTCCAGTTTATATATTTTGAAATCTTTAAAAAGATATTCCCCAATATTATCGCTTGTCGACATTGCACAAACTTTTCGATTCACAAATTGACAAAATCCAATTTAAATTGTTCTTAGGGTTTTCATAATTATTCAACACTTAAAAAAAAACTTCCCTAGTCCTTGCAATTAACTTTCATTACTACAATCAGTTGAATATTAGCCAAAGAAAAAAAGGAAATAGAAATTCCCATTTCCTGGGATTTCCTTAATTTACAACATAAATATAAATAAAAATTATTAAATTATTGCCTACCTTTATTTGTTTTATTTGTTTGTTTAAATGTTGACTTAATTAATGTCTCCTTAATGTATATTTTGTATATTTAAAATATTTGTTTAAATATTTCTTAACTTGTTTGTCTTTAACATTGACACATAAATTTCTTTTGTTTACTTTTGTCACCAAGGCGTTAATTGTGGCCAGAGATTATGGTAGATATGCCTACGTTTAGTTTAGTTGAAGTTTATTTTTTTAGTTAATTATTAGCACCATTTTGTATTAATTTCAGAATTTTTAAAGTTTGATTAGCACACACACACATACGTCACATACTTATGATAAGGTCAGATTAAGGATTACTAATAGAAAAGGCGAAGAGACCCGCGCGTTCCGTCTCTTTCTCTCTCTCTCTTTCTTTTACGGATTTGTTCCAGTCCTGTTTTGGCTGGCGATTTTGTTGTTAACTGTCTGGCGATCGCTTAGTGACTGATATTAAGCCAATGTTTGTGCTTGAATTTGTTGCTGCTGCTGCTGCCGGCGGCACAGGTAGCGTCGATGCCAGCAACACCAACAACAACATCAGCAACCTTGTTGCTCGTTATAAAGCATACAAACATTTACCTGGAGAGAAAGAGGGAAAGAGCGAGAGATATAGCCGGGACAGCGTTTGGGGATGAAAGGAGACGCGGAACACGCAGTCAGCTGAGAGGGGGGGTGACAATTAGCGCAGCAATGGGCAATGACAATAAATGCTACAATGACGCAGGTGGGGCGAAGTCGGCCTACTCTCTGTTTGTATGTGTGTGTGCGTGTGCGTGAGAGTCTGTGTGTAGGTGCTTTCTACACATCGAAATTCAACTTTTGGCCATTGCTCATACGCCGGGTGGGATGCCATTGTCTGAGGAAGATCAACTGCAACTGTATACGATATCGTATCGTATATGGTCTTTAAAGATAAACTCGGTTAGAGATTTCGCTTAACTAAAGCACAGTATTGAGCTGATAAATGTTTTTTTTTTCTAAATGATAACAATTTATTAACCTTTAAATTACTGAAATTTTTCCTTTTTTATTTCATCATTATCATCATCATTGTCATCAAGGGGCATTCAACCACCTAATATTAGCGCTTAGTGTCCAAACTTGTTCGATTTTAAAAAGATGTTATGCCTATAATATTGGATAAAGTATAGAAATGTATGCATCATCTGTTGAATCTTCTGTTAACTTAGAGCCTAGCAAGAAGTTTGAGATATTTATTCTTAGTTTAGTATTTAATCATAGTCCTGGAGATGAATGTGAACTTCCCTAATCACTTAATTATTTATAATTTTAGAAAATTTTAAAATTAGCTTAATTACTTCTACAACATTTAAACCATGATTAGGTTTGTCACTTTAAAAAAGGCATAAACTTTTATAATAATCACAAGAAAATCGTTTTTCAATAGACACATTTCTTCTAGTGAAATTCTATTAATCAATTGTTTTTTTAGCATTTAGTCAGTTAGTTTAGTAAGTTCTAAGAACTTAAGCCCGAATTAGTCAGTTAGTTGAGTAAGTTCTAAGAGCTTAAGCCCTAATTACTTAAAAAAACTAACTTTCCGCTGAATATACTAACATTTTTATAGGCAAACCCAACATCCTATATATTAAACGTATTACAACTAATCCAAAACGAAATCTAGTCCAATCTACCAATCTGTCAAATCTACCAATCACCACAAACAAACTTCCTATTTCTATTTATCATGATTTAGACTTTAAAATATTTCAACTTGAAATACTTACTAAGTGTTGGCATAAGTCTGCCAATTTGGCCTAGTTTCTTGACATGCCTAATTTAGGTCCAGGTAAAGAAAAATAATATACATGCCTTTTCTTTTAAAGTCAATTACTTTTACAATACGGAGAACACTTACCAAACGACACCCTGTATTTTTGATATACTTTTTTTTGCAGACACAATGTCTGCCCATATTGCTAGCCAACACTACACATGATAATCTTACTCACTTGCTGGTCTCCTGGTCCAATTTTGGTTACATCCAAACAACTCACTACACAAAATTGAAGTGCATTGAACAATTTTGTGTAATTTTTAAGAATTTGTGCGACATTTTTGCAATCGTTTTATGGTGACTTCGGTTGGGTTGGGTTGGGTTTCCTCCTCTCCTTTCCACTCCTCTTAGTATCTGTAAGTGGATACACCATGGCAATTACTTAGTGAGTCTGCTCAGTTGGTTATTGTTGGCCATTGTTGTTGTTGTTGCATTTGCCTTGAGGCGTCTCTTTAAGTCAGATCATGGAGTTTTCTGATTGACTTGTTTCAAATGTTGCAGCGACTCTTGCTGGTTACTGGTTTTTGTTTTTTTTTTTGTTGTCTAACCATAATATATGAAAAACGTTTTAGTTTTGTTTGTTGATTGCTGCTGCTGCTGCTGCTGCTGCTGGTGGGTTAACTCTCAGTGGGGCAGTGGAAAATTTTTATTTAATTTTTATTTTTTTTTTCGTTAACGTCAAAAGCTATTAAATGAAATGCAATTTTCACGTGATGCGCATTTTGAAATGTTTATCTACGAGTTTGAAATAATTTTATTTCAGTTTTAATAATACAGTAGACACTAACAAATTAGAACTTTTAGAAATAAGCTTTAAATTAAGAATAGAAAATTACTAAAAATTTTTTTTTGTCTCTTAAAAAATCACTTATTGTTAGTTTGTTATGCTTTGTTAAAAAAAGTATTTTTATATACAGCTCACTTCTTTAAAATTGAGAATATTATAAGGAAATAAATTTAATATTTCCTATTCATAATAATTTGGAGAATATTTACTTATTTAGAGTATATGACAATGTATTGTATTGAGATAAAATTTAAGTAAATTTACAACAATTTTTTACCCCAGCATGTTGGATTAATATCTTCATCTCTATGTCTCTATGCAAACTAGTCTCTCAATTTTATTGTTATTTTACAAAAGTTTGTATTAAAACTTTGATTTAAAATAGGAAGTACCTACTTTTGTTGGAATAAGCTCAATCGGATCCAATTTGGTTGAAATTGTAAGTGGAATACTTCTAAAAGTAAACTGCTCAGAACAAAAATGAATTGTTAACTAACAGAAAAGAACAAGATTTAGTTCTTAACTAAATACTTTACTATTTGCTTTGAAAAGGTATGTCTAACAATTTAAATAGTTTATAACTTAAAATTACCTGTCAGCAAAGTGTTTCTAATTTACGATCGTCTAGTGTATCAATTTTTTTTAAAGGGGGATTTTTGTTAAATTACTTTGCAGTTTGCATTAATTGTATTTTTCCATTTGTTTTTAGCTCATTTAAAATGAGGATGATCTAATTTTAAGGTACACGTAAATATTGCAAATAATTGTCGACAATTCTTTATCTCCTTTATTGACGTAGGAACTTTAGTTGACATGTGCCACGATTTGTTCTCCAATTATATAGAACAAGTAGATAAAAAACCTTACATATCCATGAATTTCAGTGACTTTTCGAATAAGGTAGAAACATTATCTGGTTCGTGTAAAAAACCTTACATATCCATGAATTTCAGTGACTTTTCGTATAAGGTAGAAACATTATCTGGTTCGTGTATAACTTTGATAATGATTGGATACAAGGTTAATGAAAATATCTGTTTCATTTGTGTAGAAACTTAATATCCGTTATCATGTTGTGGAATCGGCTTAAAGATTTATGATATCTCGTCTTAATATTGACTTCTGAATTGGCTAACAGTTGAAATACACATATCAATAAAATGATAAAGTTTTTTATCAACTCATTTTTCTTATCAATAATAGTTGATGTTCTAATAAAAAGAAATACTTATATGATATCGAAATCACACAAAATACTTACCAATAAATTAAATGACCTGACAGGGACTAAATTATTTTGTTACTATAAAGATATGGAAATGTTTTTTGTTTCGTTGGGTTTTTTTTTTTAATGGACTTGGAATTAGAAGTAAATACATTAATGGGAACGGTGGATCGGACCATTGCCTTATCATATCTGATATCATATAATTATGCATCTAATTATGTAAGGAACGGAACTGAGAGAGTTATGTGTTTTTTACTCCAAATTCTTTTGAGTTTTGTAACTTGTTAATGGCAGATGGTTGTGATTTTCTAAAGAGTTTAAAACAATAAATAAATCATTATAATTATTATTAATTATTCGTAATAATTATAGTTTGGTGTTGCTTAAATTATTATAATTATATATGGTATAATCTACAACAAATCTATTGAAATTTAATTGCTTAGTCAAACTAAAGGTTAACATATATAGCAAATGGTAATAATGATGGCATGTCAATGTATATATATTATTATGACTGCATTAAAGATAACACAAATTGCATTTTCAAATAGAGTTGTTTCCAGTAAACACAAACAATAATGCAACTAATGGATTACATTACAAAATTGGTAAATTGAAATGGTATTATTCTGAAATGGTATAATTCTGAAAAACTCTCAAGCTAAAAACAAAGGTATAAAGGTGATAAGGATATATGTATGTGAGTCAGGCCCAGCTGTGACTTTCTCAAATATTTTTGAATGACAGTTTGAGCCCTGTAAATCATGTTCGTTAGATGTTCTGCAGTTTTTGAACAGACACCAACGTTAATAGTCGCATTGCATATACGCGCAGTAAACATCGTGTTGAAAATTGTGCTAAAACGTTTTTTTGACGATGAGAAATGAAAATCGTTGTCATTTTTGGACATTGAAGTCAATTTTCTTTTATATTTTTTATTATTTTTGCCATTGAAGGCCTTCATAATAAATAAATCATAAAATCACAACAATTTGTGTGACATTCCTTTCATATTTTCTCATTTTCAGTCACAACTGGGCCACTTCTTTTCGGCCCAAAAAAAAGTTATCCAGAATAAATTTGTTCCAAAATTTTTTGAGTAACTCTAATAAACACACTTTCTTTGGAAAAAAAATTGCGTTTGGTTAAAACTAAAATATTAAACTTCTTTATTTTTAATTTCCCGGAACTGAGGAAAAATGTAGAGTTTTTTTAAATCCCGGGTCACAACTGGGCCCCCTCCCCTACATATTTTATTTAGGCGAACATTTTAAACATAAAAAAGCTTCGCTTCAAAACTTTTAGAAAACACCTTTTTGAAACACCAAAATTAGTCAAAAATTACTATGCGACGAGGTCTAACAATTACCAACTATAGTCTATGACTTGCTATTTAAATAGACTCAATTTATCGATAAAACTATATATTTAATTCATAAATATTTCGTGATATATAGTTTTTTGGTTTGTCAAATTATGAACTATACATGTATATGGCTAAATTATACATATGCAGAGCACATACATATGTTCTCCGTGTAATGTATGGATTTTAAGGTCAGAGTTTTCTTCAGTTTATAAAAACAAAAGCGCCATTCCTATGAATTTTCATAGTTTTGACTTTGTGGATTTTGATCCGTTTGTTAAAGATAATGAGTAATGTACTGAATAATATTTAAGTTTTTTAATAATATTTATTTAAATTTCTTTTTTGAAGATAAATGGAAAAGAAGCACAACCTTGAATGACGAAACGAATGACAAAAATCTCCCAACAGGATGGAAAAGGAAAAATTTGTGTTTTTACTTATGGATTACTAACAAAAGGTATGTAACTTATTTTTTTAAGTAGCATCTAGTTTGTAGATAAGTGGACACCAACTTTAACTATAATGCTGTTGTTAGCGAATTTGAACCCTAACTTACATAGGTGGCTTTTCCATTTCGATGAAGCAATACTGAGAGGTGGTTCCATTGGAGACAGTGGAAAAAATTTAATCATTTAAATAAAAGTTAAAAATATATCATTATTTCTAAAACATAACGTCGGTGTGAGGTGGAATCTGCAGTTAAAAGCTTTGTCGTTCTTTTTTCGCTTCATGTAGTTTGAATTCCCAACTACTTTTAGCGTTGAAGATATGGTTATGGTCATTACAACTCTAGATTCTTTAGCGAAGTCTGCTGATGATAGAACTTGGTGGTTCTAAAAACATCTATACAGACAACTTGCTCACCTTTTGTGCTGCCTATGATTCTAAATCTTTTAAACCAGTAAGTTTTATTGACCTCAAGCTGGCTGAAACCCAGTTCTGATTCAAAAAAGGTCGAAATCTAGACAAATAACGTGTTTATATAATAAAGTCGATGAACTTTCTATGACTAAAGTTTTTATCTGAGTCTGTGTCCATATATAAGCTGTTAATTGATTTTGTAATCAAATATGAATGCATTTTCTAAACTAAATATTAAGAAAAGATGAGGTTTATTATAATGATTCATATTTAAACATAATTTTTAAAGTCATTATAAAGGAATCGACAAGCCATTAAAATAGAATTTGATTCTATCTACTGTAATTATTCACCGATATGTCTGGATCTTGGAGAATCGCTATAATGAAATTGAATTGCTTAGATCAAGCTATTAAGCAAAAAATATAAACAATCGGGAAGTTTATTCACATGTCTTAGATCTATGTATAACTTTTTGTATTTTAATGTATTTTTAATGGTTAAACCGTATTTCTCATGAAAATCAACCGGAATTACGTCAATATATTACATCGTGAATTCCTGGAAGATGTTATACAAAGTGTAAGTGCTGTGTATTTCAATTTTCGTAAGTTAGTCCTATCACTCACTCTCATTACAATGCAAATCATGCCTCAAATATTTTAAACCTAATTGAATTAAACGCAGAATATATCAGAAAAATGAACAGTGAAAAAAAATTAAAATGCATAAAACTTGTTATTTACTCTTTTTTCAATGCTTAAATTCGCAATGCGTAATATTTTTTTCTTTTTTTTCTTATTGTATTGTATATTGTATTATAAACAATAAATAAATTGATTTACTTCCGCAATTGATTTCCGGATCTGCCTTCGTCTGTGCATTGTCTTAGCGTGGGGATCGAATTGATCGAGTTCAACATTGAGTAATTAACTTATTAGTATGCATACTACGATTAGCATTAGCTCTAAAGATTGTTGCTTCAGATTTGAATTGAATAAAGATTGTTGCTTAGATGATATGATGAGTCAGCCAAATCCATTGAGAGAGAAATCGAGAGACGACACTGACCTTGTCTGGTGTCAAACACCTGAGCTGCATTTTAATTGAGTGAGGAGTGTTTTTTTTTTTTTTTGCTTTTTGGCCAAAAAGAGCTGTGGGGGATGGTTTCAATTGGGTCACATGGGTAGCAACTTGTCAAATGGGTTACTGAGAATAGTTTGTATATGGAATTATGAGCGGAACATGTGTGGAGGTGGGGTGAAATAGCTTCCTTACTCATGACATTCATAAAACCGGTTAAAGTTCATTCATTCATTAATTTTATTTTCGTATTTTATTTTTAAGACAATTGGGTATATTAGGATTTCACAATTTAACACTTGAAATACTCTGGGCGTCATTCACATACACGAAAGAATTGCAGCTAAATTAATAGAGAAACATTTTGTAAGAATATTGTTCATATATGTAAATATATGTATATTTATAGACCATTACTCTAAAAAAAATCTTAAAACAGATAAATTCTTTATCGAATATCGTAATAATATGTAAGATATAAACAACCAACCTACTAATAAAAAATATTCGTAAATTTTTATTCATTTTTTTTTCTATTTATACTAAAGGCTAACTAATAAAAGTAACAGCACCAGGTGCAAAAATAGCCTTTACCTAAACATAAATAAAGAAATCCCACTTTAAAAGGATTTTGATTAGAAATATAGTAAACAAAATTAAGAAATCGAAGGTCCTTTGGGTCCAGAGATTTGAATCAGACCAAATTGACGTATTAAGCGAAGCTGAATAACTATTTGCATTAACCTAACCCGATGACGCATAGTATATAGTATAAAATATTACATAAGCAATGCATAATCAATATTGTGTAAAGCTATCAAAAGCTAGTAAAATTGTAAAAAGCAAACCCCATAAAATTTGATATACAAACTCTTAAATTGTTATCTTGTTTACTATTCTATTTTAATTCTCGATTATGACGGATATACAAATGATTGTAAATATAATTGAATGTTGCATGATTTGTTTAATTCCGGCAAACGGTCACAATATTTACTGCAATGTTAATTAATGTTAAACGACAATTACGATTCTTGAGAAATACATCGAGGTCGGCCACGCCTTTTTTTCATATAATTATTATTTTGGCTGGTGCCTTTTAACTGTGCATTGGCACAGGCCTTTGTTCTAACTGACATTACGGAACACACCCTTAAAATAATTGTCAGCTAAATATATTTACATACATACATAGGTACTTGTATGACTGAACATATCATGTCATGATTTGTTACAAAAATTGGCCAAATTTGACCAGTTTATTTATCACAAATGAAACTTAAAGATTGCCTTAAAACCTCAAAAACTAAAATTATCTTTTTTTCTTAGAAAATTACGATTTATTAAAAATTTTGTTTTTTTACATGGAAAATCCTCAAAACCTCAAATATTCTCACATAACCCTAACTTTGTGAACCTGTAATAGTGCCAATTTTTGACCGATTTTTGAAATACATGTAGGATTGCGTGAGAACCCCTGAAGGCCAATAACAATATTCGTATATATCGATAGGCTGATAATTATCAATCGATTTTAATCGATCTGGGATGGATAAAGGCTTGAGTTTCGAACGAAGAGGTTGAAATAAGTTGTTAAATAAGTCGGTTCATTCCTTTTGTTAATAAATAAATATGATAATCTAAGACACAGACAAGTGAAGTGTTGTCAAGATTATTTTATTTTGGGCCAGTGGATCAGCCCTACATGAATTTTAAAAATCAGTCGAAAATTGGCACCATTACAGGTTCACAAAGTTTGGTATCATTTGGGAATATTTGAGATGTTTAATTCTTATCTTCGGACAGTAGGTGGAATTACAAAAGATTGTTTTTTGGAATCAGTTTGAAATTGGTGAAAATACATTTGGTTTCCATTAAAACATTATAATGTTAATATATTTTCATATAAACATTCATCACATTTATTTAGTTTTTTTTTTCTGGCTTAAATACTTAATAGTACATATATAAAATAAATTTATAACTTATTATAAAGTAAAATGCTTAAGATAATTAATTGGAATTGAGGAAATTTGAGAAATGCAATCGATAGTGTCTATTTACTAAATTTACTAAATAGTTAATACTGGTTTTAAATGATTCATCAATATACTTATATAATATATGTATTTCTACATAGCTATGGCATTTTCATAACTATCCAAGGAACTTTACCATAATACTTATAATGATAATAGTCGAATGCCAATTTACCTAAAATCAATAAAATGAGACTAGCCAAGACAGCGTTTAGCCAATCGATTGGATGGATTTTTGAGCTACTTTCGACACTCACATTGCATATGTCATGCCTACTTAATGACAAGACTTTGGCCAAATGGAGATCATCACCCTGCATATAGGTGCAGGAGACATTGGTGGCATCTTTAACTATTTCCCTATACTTGGTTAACAATTCGCGTAAACGCATACCAAATTTGCAAGTGCAATGCCAAGGATTTCGACTCATAAGTAAAAAAACAGCATTCCCATTCTCATTGAGGGCATTGTCCAAGGCATAGACATGCAGTTTTCTCAAAATATTGCCACGCAAATTGAAGAGACGAAAGTTCTGCAGCCAATAGGTATTCTCTAGATCATCGACATTCGAAATACGATTGTTCTCCAGCTGAACATCGATCACATTCCGATAATGGGGATTGTAACGCAATGGATTGATATCCGATATTAGATTATCATTCATAAACAATGTCGTGGTATTATCGGGCAGAAATGCTGGCAAGCTATAGAAACGCATATGTGAACAATTGACCGTATACAGTGGAATATGTGATTTTGGTAATATATGATGCATTAGGCAAGTGCAATTCTGTAAATCTGGATGTGATAGACACTCTCGCTTCAGTACCAGTTTATAGTGCATCACTAGCAACATTTGTCGCTCCTTATACTTGCGATCCGTGCACAATAACTCGTCACGATCGGCCACCAGACGTCCCTTCTCCGGCTGGAGTAGCAACCATTTGAAATTCCTTGTACAATTCCATGGATTACCGGCCAAATAGAGTTGTTCAAAGCTACGCGGCAATAGCAATGGACTATCCAATTGTATCAATTGATTCCAACGCAAATCCAAAACTTTCAATGGATGAACACGCTTAAATGTGCGCGCCGATATATATGAGAGATTCGTCCAGGAGATATTGATGGTGTGCAGATAAAACATTTCCGGAAAATCAAATATGAATTCCGTAAATCCACTATACTCAATGGTCAGCGATCGCAGGCGAGGTAGTTTTTGCAATTCACTCAGCGGATTGAAGACATTCTGTGGCCAGCCACAAAGAACCATTTGCTGCGCCGACGAAAATTGTTTGTCCACTTTTCTAAAAAATAAAAAAGAAATGAATGAGAAAAAGTCAACGGTTTCAAAACGTTAAAACATAATTTGTGTACAAATTTATTCCTGTATAGAAAGCCATTAAAATCTTTGAAAATATAACACAATTTTTTGTTTCAATTTGCCTATTTTTCCATGCAAAACTTTCAGTTTAAGGATTTCTTTTATATTAGAAAATGCACTGATACCAATAAGGACATAATATTTGAAAAGTGTTTGTTCAAAAATTGATTATCCATCTGTGTAAGCACTTGGAATTTGAAGACCATTTAAGCGAATTAATCTGGTTTTTTGGACGACTATACAAAACTACAGCTATAAAATGTTGTATGTAGATTCGCGATGTAAGCACCTAGACGACATGTATTTCAAATACATAGCCATTAGTTTCAGAAATTTTATTAATTTCGTACAAAAATATAATCACGTTAAGTAAATTGTCATTGTGTAATTCATGTAAAAGAAATGATTAGAGTAACTTCTACGGTGACTTTTATTTAAAGCGACAAATATTTCATGCCTCGCTTGTTTAGTTTTTGTCCATCACGTAAAAGTATGCTATATGGTTGCCCCTAACTAATTCGTGTACGCTGATTCCGAATGTGATTTCAGGGGTTCTGGGGTTGGAAAAATGGGCATCTAAAAGTATGCTACAGAAAATTAAACAATGTGTTTCTTACATTTTTAAAAGATTTTTAGAAAAATAGCTCTTGCTTGCAAACATTACATATAAATAATTGGTTAGATGCAAGTGAATCCCATAAATTTTTAAAAATTACAAAACTAAAAATAATTTTAATCTTTATAAGCATATTTTTTGGTTAAAATTTTACTCAGTTTAGAACCATATTTAAAGTGTTAGTGTTATGATGCATTAAAGCAAAGAAGTACCAATTGCTATTAAATTATACTTAATATATTAATAGGCTAAAATAAAAAGGTATTTAATAAAATATTATGTTTAATGCGTGATAGACAAAAACTAAGAACAGGGCCGTGATAAGCACCCCTCCAATTACTGTAGAACACTTATTGAACTTAAAACACTTTTTCATGACCTCAAACATTTTTGTCATTTCGATCTGTGTTATTTTTACTAATGATTATCTGAAATGGCGCTGAGAAATTAGCTTGGCGGTTCATTATTTTTTATATATATTACATCGGTAATATCCTAATCTATGTTAGTTTCATTATGTTTAAATCACAGTGACATTGTATTCTAAGAAGAATTATACTTGGTGTTATTTCTGTAAACCAGGTTTTAAATGGGAAAAAAGACTACATATTTGTGGACTTAATTTAAACGATTAAAACAGCTAAGTTTATTGAAAGTTCTTTATTTAAAATAAAAGAACCAGGGAGAAGGACTATTAGACTTTAGCTGTCTTTTGAGGTGTCTTATATCAATCTTTGCTGATCTTTTCAAACTAATTTTCTTCTTTAATATCGGAATACTTTACAAATACTTTATCCTTAAATGATAGCGACTGAATTTTAAATCATTAAAATTTAAGACAGTGAAACAATGACGCTTATAACAGAAAACCGTATCATGCAGTAAATTTTAAACAAGAGCAAAAACATTTTTTGTTTTGAACAGTTTCTTTCGAAAATGGAAAGGAGAACATGTCTTTATTCTATATACAGTGGCGGATCGTTGGAATAGGAGGAATATTTTCTACTGAGATTGTAACTATAAAACTGATTACTATTTTAATATCCCAGAACACTTTCCCTTTCAAAATGACGGATTTAACGGCTCACCAAATTTATGAGCGAAATCTCCCACAGCATAAAGTTCTCTGCAATACTTACGATAAAGCAGCTAGATTATTCATTCCACCGTAGCATCTTAGTATACCATATCGTGTTAATTTTGAGCAATTGCCAACTGCTGATTCAGGATGCTAAAAAATACAAACAAAAACTCCATTTAGCCTCTTGATTAGATTTGTAATATCTATCTTACATCAGTCCAATTGAGGCAGCTTTGACTTATATTAAGTATAGAACTCAATCCAGCAGTGGTTATGCTTCGCCTGGTTGATGTGGGCACAGATTGTGTTTGGGTCTCCTCCTCAGAGAGGCTCTCTTCGGATGATTTGGCCAAATTTACTCTGCAAAAGAGAAATTATATTATTTTTTATAAGCCAATTCAATTGATTTAACTAATTAGACTCCCAAAAGCCGCTACATGGTGTCTGGTGTCTGGTTGATCTATTTTTAGTTCAATGCCTTAAATTAGGTGATAATTGCTCTGCACTGCGGAACCTGTCATAAACCACAATTTACTCTTCTCTGTCTGCCACTTGATAAGGTGGGTAAGGTTTAGTTGTTGGTTCTATATCTATTTTTGTATAGTGTGTAGTAAAAAATAATTCTGTCAGATTTGCAATATGTGGGGAGAAATACTAAGGCCCAGAGCATTTGCTTTGAAGAGTAAAAATATAAGCACATGACTTCTATTTAGCACATTTCAAACTGCTAATTGATGACATTAGACTGTATTTTCTGCAATATATTCCATGAAGTTTTTGAGTTTTCAAAACATTTAAGGTTGAATTGATATATCAAAATTATGGAAAATCTGTTGAAAATATGCAAAAATTTTCGCCATCAATAATATTTATGAAATCAATTAACACTAACTTGCATTGCCAACTTAATATATGTATGAGTTCACTTATAAAAATATCAAATACATATATATCAAATATTATATATTCAGAACCCAAATTGAAAATTGGCCTTAAGGCGGCTGTACAAATTAGTCAAAGATTAGCAACTTCAGGTGTTAAAATTAACAATACACAAAAGAAGAAAAAATATATACCTATACATACATATATATACGTAAAAATATTTACTTAAAAATCTACAAGAAAATGTGGTAGCTGCTTTTTTTTTTGTTGTTGGTGTTAACTTTGAAACGCAAAACTCTGAAATTTGTGAATAATAAATATTTGCCCACAGGTCGTATGAGTGCTATTATTTCATATAGACAAAAAAATCAAGCTGATCTCTCTCGCTCTCTCTTGCTGTGATCAGACCAATTAGCAACAATTACGTTTGTTTCTTGTTTTTGGTTAAATGTTTTTATAAAAATTTATCGTCTCTCTTTTTTATCTAAAATACGAAAGCAATTTTTTTTAGTCAATTTATCTAGCACAGTTTGCTTAATTAGTTTATGATGTCTTTTTCCTTGACGGTGCTTTACTTCGATGATGATGTTCAAGCTAAATGCCAATCACAAATTTTAATTGAAAAGCTTGGTTCCAAATTGACAGATGAAATGGCATTTCATTCTGCCAATCTAAGCTACTTAGAGAAGGAAACAAAATAATTAAAGAATGTTGACAATTCCGTTCCATTCCGAACACGGGGGGTGGGGCCAAAAAAATTCATAATATTGATCGATTATTATCATTCTTTGCGTCAATTGAAGCAGGAAGTAAAGCGATAAACAAAAAGACCAAAACGCTTCAAAAGAAAGAAGCGCCTAATCACAATTTAGACGCAATCGAAATTCTGTTAATAGATTACAACTACGATTTAATTTAGTAATCGACAGGTAATTTAAATTGAGCAAAATTATGTTTTTTAAACACTCTTTTAAAGCTATTTATTGGTCATTGAAATAGACGAAAATAGAGACAATTCTCAGTCTTGTGTCGATAATCACTGGACTAGAAACCATCTACTTAAAACGAGTAGCTTTGAACGAAACGTATTTGAAATAAAGCGCAGGTTGAACTTAACTAAATAAATGAAATGTTAATGGAAGTTAGAATGCGTCTAACCTATTGACCAGCAGTGTACATACAAAATTAACAAAGCTGATGATCTATGGCTTCAAAGTTGTTAAATCAAATTTAAATCACCATGTGTACTTAAAAATCTTAATTAATTGTAAAGTTAGTAGTAATCTTAGACAAAATTAAAATCATGTTTGGTTTAAAAATGTTTCAAATTATCATAAGTGGGCCAAAATATTGTCTGCTCACGCAGAATGAAAGTGAACACTGAAAATAACAAATAGCCAAAAAAAAAAAACAAAAACTCATTTTCTAATAATTTTTTATAAGGTAAAATGATTTTGTGCCTGGACGCTAAAACCTTTTTCCATAACTTGAGAGGCTTTTAGGGGAATCTTAAAACAAAAAATTATGTGCATTTAGTCAAGTATAAATACTTCTTTTAAGAATTTATGGCATCTATTGACATTTTAAAATGATTTATTAACTTTGAAGCCGGCACACTAAAGTCAAACCCCATCCCACTCCCCTGGACTCTCTCTTACTTAAACAAAACAGAAAAGAAATTCTACTAAAATAATTTAAACTTTTTTTTTACCAGCCCCCAAACTACTTTTCCCTATATTAAGAGATTTTTACTTATATTAAAGAAACATAAATCTAATTTTTAACAATTAAAAAGAACCAAGCTACATTTCACCCTTTATAATTGATTAAGAAATGTTGTAAATTTGATTAATTTTGATCCACTTATATTGAACTTTTGGACTTTATTTGTTGTCTACAAAAAAAAATCTGTGCTCTGCAAAGACCCCCTCAATGACTGTTTTTTTTTACAACCCCAATCCGTCACTGTATTTATCAATAAATGGCAATAATTATAAATTTTGCTTATTTTTTCGACTCTTTTCTTTTCGTCTTTTTTTTTTCTTATTTCCATTAAGATTTCAGATTGAGTGAGATGACAAGAAAATGAACAAGTGCCCCTCTTTCATATTGTTTATTTTTTGCGTATTTTATTATATTTAGCAGATAACTTGCTCACATATATTTTTATTTCAAAGCCCGACGAGTTAAGATAAGTGGTAGCAACTGAAGATAATGATAATAAGTTATGAGCGGGTTTTTATTTTTTTCGTTGGTCTTGTTCTTATGCAAAACATTGGCTAAGGTAGCAATGTGTCTTTGTTTTTATGATTTCCATCTAATTGTTAAGTCTATGAATGTCGACTGTAGGGCTAATAAAAACTGAATGTCGTCAGTACAGTAGAGTTCCATATGTATTATACTCAATCTGGCCAAAAACTAATAGAAATGAGATTTATGGCATTCAATTGGCTTTGCTTTAGTTCGATGTTGATCTAATAAAATGGCTTTGATAAAACAATTTGTTTGGCATAAAAATAATATTGACAAACACTCAAAAGACTAGATAATATGATGAATATGAATAAACATATATGAATATATTTATTTTTGGTATATTGATGTACCAAATGTTTATTAATAAATCAACATGAGTAAAACCGTAATGCAGACTGTTGTAAACATTTTGATAACAAAGTTGGTTCTGAGTATATATTTGAACCACAAACACACACACATGTCATTCAGGTATCGATAAAAAACATCCTTCAAAAATCCGGCTAATATAAGTTCTTATAAGGGAAAGTTACGGTATGTCAGTCAGTTCGATTTGAGGTTCTGTGAAATATTTCAACGGATTATTCTACATTTTTCTTATAAATCTCATTTGAATCTACAGTGGGGACGAAAAGAGACTACATGTTTGCAAGTTTCTAACTTAATATTGTACTGGATTCTTAATTTTGATGCCAGTGAAACAAAATTTTTTTTTTTATATTCCTTACACATTTGTGAACAAAAAAGGATATATTGAACATCAAAATTCTTTTAGCATAAGGACATAAAAACTAATAACCTAACCTAACTAGCATGTACTCACTTTTTCTCTATGTGAAAACGTTATATAGTTAAAGTTATATCTAACGAATTAGCCGATATGTTTGAAATAACGTAACTCTTAGGATCAACCACTAAAATTTTTAAAAATTTTTTTTAAATTTAAAAAGTCGGAAAATTGTATAAGGTTAATGTAGGGCATGTCGTGCCCCTACCGAAATAGCTTTTTTTATCGTCTTAGTGTTAGACGGTTAAAAATATATTAAATTGTGGACATTTACGCCCATATAAATATCATTCTTAGACCAAATGGTCGCCAAAGAAAAGATTTTTATACAGATGGATTTTGATTCAAAGTCTTTAGAGTTAATAAAACATCTGAAAAAGTTATCCACCAAAATATATTCAGGTGAATATGACTTTCGCCACCTCAAAAAATGGAATCTAATAATTTATAAATAATAAAGCGAGGCACTTCGGAATTACAATTAACCTTTTGATAAGTGAAAAGGCAGGTTTTAAGATTGTCAAGTATACGATTTTTAGATATACGAATTAAAAATAATCTTCACTAAACTATAAATTTTTTCCTCAAAAACTTGTTAGAAAAGTTTTTAAGCCATTTTTCTTCAAAAACTTGGCAAATATTGGTTTTTAGTTAGCCCAAAAACAATTTATTTTTGCCGCCCTTTTTGCGTTTGAAATAATTCTGGCTAAATACTCGTAAAAATCACGCGAGATCTATATATATAACACATAGTTTTAAATACCTGGCAAATATCACCAGGAGCACAAGAACAATAACAACAAAATTTTGTACACAACACTTTTCATTTATAGATTTCATTCTCAATTTATTTTAAATTCCTCATTGAGTATAAGTATTTCCATGGATTTGTTTTTTTTATTTTTAATGTATTTAAAATTTATTGTATTCTTTGTGTTCCGTTTTTTAATCACCACGCATCCGTATTTAGGTCCGATCACAAGTATATATTGGTATATATGGCAAGTTCTGTGCTACTTTTCTCGCGTTTGAACTTCAAATGAGGCGCGAATGCGAATTGCTGTCATGTTTGTTCCATAATTTTTTCTTTTCGGCGACCGCCAGATCTCCGAATCGAGAGAGTGTGAGGCTAAGAGAATTATTTATAAACAATTAGTTTCGCCATGCAAGAGAGAGAGAGAAACGAGTGTGTGTGTTGGTGTGTGTGGAGGAGCATCCAGCTGGGGGGTGCCATTCCGGTTGTTGTTGTTTTCATAGACAATCAGCTGTTTGAGATAGCGCTCACTTTGATTTATGAACGTCCGAAGATTACCTGGTCATGGTTAAACACCAATACACCTAGGCGATTATAAACGCTAGAAATGATTATTTTTTATATTTGTTTATACCCGCGCTTCACTGATTCAATCAACTGGGCCGCGACATGGGAATACAAATGAGCCCATTCAACCAAATTACAAATTTGTGAACTATCCACAAAAGTACGTACAACAAAAATATCGAGGGTAGTTTGCTAATATTATATAATTAGAGTGACTTTAGGTACAGAAAATTATTTGAATTAACTATTCCCAAGTGGCTAAAGTCTGATATATGATCCTCATTTTGATCTTTCTAACAAAACCCCTTTATCAAAAACATTTTGAATATATTTAAGTAATTTCATAAAGTTGTAAGACGTTTCCACATATGGTAAACTGGCTAATTATGTATGTTTTTTTCTGCTTAATTATTTTTTATAAATCATCAACGACCTGGAGATACCTTTCCAAGTAATATAAACATACGTTTGTACCTACAATTTGGATTGATTATTACATAAAACTTTTGTTTCTTAGTGTATGCCTAAAAGTCATACAGGAACATATTTACATATTCGACTAGCTATTGCGAAAAACAATCAGAGGATTCTTAAAACTGCCCACTTAAAAACATATGGTGAAAAGACTTACTAATACTACTCATACATAAAACTTTTTGTTTTTTTTTTTTTTATTTTGTACATCAGAATATTTGATATGCACTCATAATGTGCATCTATCTGAACAACTAAGGAATTATATAGTTAACAAAAACCGTTCTTGCGACACAAATATAGTGAATAGCTACGAAAATATATGATATATATATGTGTACATAGCTCTCGTTCATTATGATTTGTTTGGTTTTGGATTGAGCTTCTTTGGACCATTTGCAAATGCATGTGTTATACAATATACATATATAAATATATATACCTATGTATACATATATACCACACCATCATCTACATATACATATAGTAATATTAAATATTATAGGTACAATTTACTGCCTGCAATTTGTTACTATTGGGTGTGTGATCTACATGAAATTTTGAATTACATTTTAATCAATTTAATTTCTCTATTCACCCTCACCAACAGCAGCGGCAACTGCTGTGGCTGCATCTTGTCCAGTTTGAACTTTCTGATTTGTCTCGGCCTGCTTTTGGCGTTCATAGTCACGCACATCATCGAAACTCATGCCATGCCATTCATCTATCCAGGAGAAGGCCTGCCGATGGCCCAAAAGTAAAATATCGCGTATGCTGCGCTGTATGAAATCCTCGACACGAGTCTGAAAGCCCCAGATCTCGAAACTAGCCTCGACGACTTTGTAGGAGCACATGATGGGTTTGTCGGTTTCACGCCAACCCTCACACAAAGGACCGCGATCTGCAATAGAAAGAGAATTATAGTTTCTCTCGGCACTTTGACCTGTGACTTACTTGTCTTTTGTGATTTAAAGAACTTGGGATCTTCCTCTTGTTTATAATGCTTTGTGGGAAACTCATCGAAAGCAATATCCAATTGCTCTACTACACGCTGTTTCAATTGCTCCTCTGTTAAATCCAAGCACTAGAACCAAAAATTTAATAATCAATATCCGTCTAAACTTAGTTTAGACCTTTGGACACTTCTTACGTTCTCTGTGTTGCCGTTGTTGTCTTCGTATTTGGTCTTAATCAGAACATGCAACTTTGGTATGAAGGAACACTGTAATTACAGGATAATTGAAGTTAACAAAGCATAAACTGAAAATAGATTGTATTAGCCAATTACCGTGTATTCTTTATTCATGATGGGTAATTTCCAATATACCAATTTAGCCATGAAATTATAAAAAGAAAAGAAGAAAATCAGAAATCAATAAGTCTTATTATTAAATTGCTAAATATAGAACACGAAATGGCCAATTTAAATTGATTAACTGGCGTTTAAAATTGAAAATAAACATACTGAAGATTCACATATTGTATATACAAATCGGTAAATTTATAATGCATCTGTTTATAGATTTAATACTCATTTAGCAGAACTTTTAATTGCAATTCAGACGTAGTTTTACAGTCATTTACAGTCAATGACCTAAAAGCACAACAAAATCACAGACAAATCGATCAATTGATTGCATTTTTAAAAGTATGTGTGGAATGTGCATTGCTGTTTAGATAAAGTTGGAAGACTAAATCTTATCAAGGGCTATGGGAATTTCGACATTTGCCCCAAAACCAGTCAATGATTGGTTGCGAGGCTTGTCTATATAGTTCCAGCACTTAATGCCTATGACTATGACGTTGTGTGTATTTAGATGGCATGACAAGTGCGTATTTATAACGAAAAGGGTGGAGGCAGTAGGAAGGGATGGTAGGGTGGACGGTTTTTCTTATCGGTATTGGTAGACATACCCCCCACCATATGCCAAGCGATAGATAAACATTGGTTCGCATTTATTCTAAGAATACTTATATATATACATATATGTATATGCCTGGGCCATATGGCTCAAAAGCTGTAATTATATGCAGGTACGGATTAGTGGGTGGCTGTCAAGGTTGACCTAAATATATATACACTTATATGTGAGTATCTTCGAGTCAATGCCGTAGGGGGCGATGCGCAAGTCAAGCCATCCCTTTATTTTCCCCCACTCACCTGTCAGAGTGTAAGGATAATAATTCCATGATTTTTCTATCACATAGAAAACACGAGGACAAATGGCTTGTATCCAATAGGGCAGGCGACTAAAAGACAAAGACAGAGAGAGAGAGATACAGAAAAAAACACATGTATAGATAAATTTACGATACGACTAATTGCGATTTACCACAGAAGATAAGTTTCGGGTCAGAGAATAAAGAAATTTTAACCGACAAAAAAAAAAAAACTGATAAGAAACCGGCGTGGATTCGTTTCTCATAACCCACTTACTTGGACAAGTGTATGTGCTTCTCGGTAAACTGGCCCTTGCCATGGACTTCATCCTCACATGGCTCATTCTGGACAACCTCAACACCTTCGCCCTCCTCCGACTGCTCCAAACTGTGCCTGGCTATCATATAAAGCTGTCCAATTTTGTACTGCAAAATGATGAGTGAAAAATCTTGGAATTAAGAAATGTATTCTTTGCATCTGAGCGGTGGAGCACTCACCTCCTCCACGGTTAGTGGCATGCACACGCGATATTCCTTGATCAGCACCATAACGAGAATTAATAATTTCAAATCAAATCGAATTAAATTCCCCACGTTACGCAAACCCGCTCACTTCAAAATAAAAAACAACAATAAAAAAAAACATCTCAAATTCGCTGGAGCTCAGTGTTGCCAGAAATTTAGAGTCACCATAAGCTAGAATAAGCTAAATATTAAAAAAAAGCTCAAAAATAAGCTAACTATAAAAGCACTTGGTGTATTATAATTTAATATAAATTTTATTTGATTGATATACATATATTAAATATAGAAACACAATTCAACCTCTTGTTCCTCTGTTTTTAATGACTTTGGAACAAATTGAATTTTGTTTGTTTGCGTATTGCCTTGCATGCACGCGACATGTTTTTTGGTTTAGCCCCAAGTGTCGCTTTACAAAAGGAGCAATATGGTTTTGTGGGGTCTGTTGGGACTTTGCGCAACCACTCCTTAAATTCATTAAAAGTAGTCCACAAGTAACTTTCGGCATCTTCTCAAACTTAATATCGCTCAATATAGCTGTAGAATGACCAAATACGAACCAAACGAAATATAACCGTAAATTTAGGCACAAAATACCAAAAGTCTTCGAGAAATATTATTTAAGTTTGATTTGCCCCTTTAAATGATCATAAAAATACTTTATAATCTCTAAAAAAAATCTTGAGGTAGAAATTTTTTTAAAGCCAAAATAAGCTTTTTGAATTTTGAAATAAGCCAAAATGGCAACACTGTTGGAGCTCCAAAACAAATTTAATATTCGCTTTAAAATCTTGCCAGTTCGCCTTAAAATATTGCCCCATTCGCTGCATTTTCTTGTCCTCTCGCCGTAACTTTTCGCATTTCTCGCCGTAAATTCTTGCCCTCTCGCCGTAACTTTTTGCCCTCTCAAATTCGCCGAGCCATGTTAATAACAGAAGTTCAAAATTGAGTCTGTTATTTGAAATTAAGGGCGGCAAATTTAACAAATTTAAGTAAGCATAAAAAGACTCAAATCTAAATAATTTTCTAAACATTTCGTTAACAATTGTTTTTTAAATAGTATGAAGCTAAATTTGCAATGAAAATATTAATGTTTTCGTTATTGTGGTTTAAATAAAATTATATGAACAACAGTGTTAGGGTGACCAACTGTTAAGAAAACGTAACGTACAATTGCCAGCTAATGTGACCGTATGCAATTTATAAAGTAGTCTTTAGTGGACTGCGCAGCACTTTTTTATAAATTGAAATACATAAAACTTGCATAAAACTCAATTGAAATACGGTGAAAGTGGTGTCAATTTAAAGTTTAAAGGTAAAGGAATGAATCAAAAATAAAAAATTGGCTAAAACAAATGTGAGAAGTGATGAAAAACGGTGTGAAAAAAAATCCAAATGCAGCCATAGAAAGAAAAAACAACCACAAACATACACACACACGCACACACACACTCAGTGCAATCACCCACACTCTCTTATATACACACACACATACGAACACAGATAGACTGACCGTCTGTCGTCGTATGCATAATAAAACCATAATTAATAACCTCCTCCTCTTCTTCACTTGAATTTCTATTCGTATATTTTCATATTTCCCACACATTTCGCCGTTAGTTTTTGATTGGAGCTCAATCTTGCAGTGTCGCCGTCTCCGTCTCTGTCTCTTGGGATTGGGGCAGGGCGTGAAATGTTAAGGATTCATGTGAAAATGGGTCCGCAACGCAATCATAATAATAATAACAACAACAATAATAACGGCAACAGTGCCGCGAGCAGTAACAACCACAATAACAACAGCAACAACATCAGTATGCGCAACAACAAGGAGTTTACCTGCTGTTTTGGCCTACATGTTCATACCGCAACCCTAATGATCGGTTTATGGCATTTGGTAAGAGAATAAAAAAAAATTTATATATCAACTAAATCGCATCACCTTTGACATTTAACCTTGCTGTCCAACATGCGCCAAAAGACCCCCCTTTTGTTCCCCTACCCAACAAGGTTCACCTAAATCACCGCCACTGCCGCCTTCATCTTTGCTTTGACCCTGTTCAGTGTCAAGGAGCGGAAAAATCAATTGTCGTCATTCGGCTCAGTCGCAGTTACTCTCAAACTGTAATCAAGGTTTTTTTTAATGTTTGTTTTACCTATTTTGCATTTACTGCGCCACGCGTGACGTCAATTGCGGACAACTGACTAACTAACTTAACTTAGTCATAATTTAAAGTTTTATTAGCATGTCTGACCGATATTTTCACTCGTTCAAATTAAAGCCAGTTTCCTGGTTTTGTAATGCAATGAAGAAGAAAGGGAGGAACGGTTAGTAACCTCCATTAAAAGTCCTCACATGACTTGGCATAATTCAATTGACATAATTTGTATACAATAATACATATATTGTTGAGCTAGTTTTATTGTTTGGTCGGTCTGACTTTCCCTTTGATATTATTATGCTATACATTTCATGCATATCACGTTTTCTGTTGTGCCTCGTCGTCGACGTCTAATAAAATTTACACAGTTTGACAAGCACGTTTACTTAAGGTGTTGAGGTAGTTACTTAATTGGCGACTATATTTAATTTATTAACTTGAAGCGTATTTAGCCTTTTAGGGGGGACAGCTAAGGTTGACCAAACATTCGTTTTTTTAAGAAAAGAAATAAGGGTCGAATAGTTAGATGAAAACTTGAATTAGCTCTATCCAAAACTAAATTTACAATCAGGTAAAACACTTGACTTAGATTTTTTAGGTGAATTTTAAGCTGTTCGTACTAAAAGGTGTGGGTCGAAGATCTTTTAGAGAATAAATAGCAACATTTATTACGAATGTACTGAGAAGTTTATACATGAATTTCAAATGTTTGATTGAGTGTAAACATATGCAGTCATGTCTAGTAAAGATAAATTCATAATTATAAAATTAAAATGTCTATTTAGTTTATATTAAATGATCCGAACCAAGTCATTTGGTTCAATAACTATACGACATTTTGAAGTTAAAAAGGGCATTAAAACTTTGGGAAATTCATCAACTAGTGCTTCTATTATCTTTATAAATCGTGTAGTTAGATTATACTTAGTTGAATGAGTGTTATCAATATTGATTCATATATTGATTATCAATTTCTTTGTCTTTTTTTAAAGTGCTTTTCCCATTCCCACTTATAATCTGCACTTAAGTTGTGAAACGTGAATTAATTTACACTTTCTTGATGATTCATTGTCGAGGCTTATCTATTAGATAAATATTTGAAAGTTTGAAATGCCTTGCATGCGCCAGCAATGCTTCTCAATATGCGAAATATGTGCTTGTTGTTGTTTAATCACTGCAGATACATGAAGATCAGTTTACACTTAATTTTTCTGTCGCATTGAAGGTTAATACTTGGAATATCAACCTTGAACCTGAGGAGCGTTAGATACCCAAAGAACATATGTTAGATATCCACACAGACACGCTGAGCGATTTGTCATTTAAGTATTTTTGAATATTCAAATATTTACTCTTGAGCTACTGAGTTTACTTTTTGGGTTTCTACCTCGCTCTTACTCTGTCTATCTATCTCTCACTCTGACACAAATCATTCAAAAGTGTTTTTTTTATTTCATACATTTTTATGATTGTCTTGTCATAAACTTAAGAAATTGTTAATTCAACTGTCGCCTTATCAACTCGCATAATAAATGAACACGCACAAAGTGTAAACATTTGTTATTGATAAGGAAGCACCTGCTACCTGTGGTACTCATCCCTGGTTAGATCATGGTTCTGCTTATGGAGAGGCTACCTCATTACTTTCACTTGTCGTCATCTCATTGTATATTTGTTTAACTGAAAATAGTCGCAGCTCTAAATGAGTGTAGAATTTCAAACTGTTGAGGCATCATTATTCAGAAGTTGACTCTAATTATGACGATCAAAAGAATGGGCCGACATCGGATTCGTCGTCACAGATGGAGACGACGGAGGAGGAAGAAGAGATGGAAATTATCTATCAACATCCAGATAGAAATCGCCGTACAATCTCGTCTATATTCAATATACGACCTGGTGATTCTAATAAGCTTATCGAACGAGATTTATTCTCTTTGGGTTACAACGCCTCTAAAGTTGATTCATGGCCTACTAGTCAATTGTTTGAAAAACCAAATCTCTATTTAATGCTTTTGGAGTTGATAAGGAAACGTCTTAAAGCCAATGCCATTATTATTATTGGCCAGAACTCAGAATATGTTCATCTTATGGTCTTGCAGAGTTTCTCTCGCATGTTTCGTGATATTCACAATGTTCTGTCTATAGAATTGCCCATGGAACAGGTTACGCCACGCTCCTTTAAGCTGATTTATGATTGGATGATTGAGGATAAACCACTCTTAACACGTTTGGGTTTGCTGGAGGTTTGGCGGGCAGCTAATTTTCTGCAGATCCCTCAACTAGAGCTTCAATGTGAAGTGTGCCTGGCTCAGGGACTAAATGAAGAGTCGGCTTTCATGCTATATCTGGAATCGCGTATCCTAAAGATGGAGCAAATACAGCAACATTTTCTGGAGCGTGTATCCAAATTTTTTCTCAGCCTGGTAGCCTCTCAAGAGTTTCTATCTCTAGCTCGTGAGCCGCTGCTTGTTTTGCTAGGCTCTAGCATGATTTCTGTTAACACCGAACTGGAGGTCTTTATGTCTGCTGTCCGTTGGTTGAACTATCAGTGGCCACAGCGTAAAGAAAACATATCCGAGGTTGTTGCTAAAGTTCGATTTGCTTTAATACCCCCTTGGCTATTGATACGTCTACAGAAACCCAAGATGACATCTCTGTCAGTCGAACGTATTGCCCAGCAGGCAGAAGTTCGACAATTTATACATGATGGCATTGCCTATACGACCACAAGATTATTTTATGGCAATGATAGGGATTCATTTAGGGAGCATTTACAACGTACAGAAACTCAAACGCCTGAGCAAAGAATGTGGATCTATGATCGTGCCTGTTCACATCATCATCGTCTCAATTGTAAAATCTCTGAGGATCTAACCTATGAAATGTTTATACAGTATTTAAATCATATACAAATGCAGCATAAAGATTATTGGCAATCCCTGGAACCAGTTGGAGCCAGTCCAAAATGTTTGGCCTGTCAGCGGCAAGCCGAGGCGGTGCAGAGATAAACCCTATATATACTCATATTTTGATCTTCATTGCAGTTCCTGAACATTTTGGCCTTGAGCGTTTTGGCTGTCATTTGGCGTAATCCGGAAATGATGGATGAACTGGAAAGTGGCGGTAGTCATGATTATACCATAGATCTCAATGCACCGGCTTTACCCACACCCTTGAGTAAGGTGGATCCTCCATATGCTTTTCGTGATCACTCTCTCAACTATCGTAAGCGTTACCGTAAGCAAGTCGGCTTAAGATTTAGACAAAAACTAAGCTACTAAATCCGTTTCTTATTTTGTTTTGCAGAGAACTTTGACATGGGCGGATTGGTATGCACTTGCATGATAGCCATTACCTTGATGATGATCTATGGCACGATTAAAGGCAAACCTTCTCATCTGTTGCCCTTCTTTTGTCTGCAGTTATTTGATTTTGCCATTACCACGTGAGTTCTTAGAAAGAGAGAAGAGAGTTAAAATCGTTTTTTAATAAATGAATTTCCTTACAGTTTGACAGCCGCTGGTTATTTATGCTATCTTCAGGCCATACATCGCATCATTGCCGAATCGCATCGTTTGCCATGGCGTGAGAAGTTGTTGGAGCTGCCGCCTGAGGAATTGGTTGTCGTTGTTCTGGTTGTCTTTATCTGCATTGTTTTCCTGAAGGCCTATTGCATTGGCATTGTGTGGCGTTGCTACAAATACCTGACCCTAAGGCAGCAGCATCTGCGTAGTTTGTTGCCTTGTGTTATGCCGGAAATGGGTCTACATGGTGTGGGTGTGGGCGGTGCTGGTGGCTTTACCACTGAGGAGCAACGTGCCTACACGACTCTCTTGCCAAACTATGATGAGGCCATTGCACAGTATTTGAAACAAGCACCGCCACCATCCTATCAAGTGGCCATGTCAAACTATCAAGATGATGACGAGAATGGAGGAGCAGCTGGTGGTGGTGGTGCTGCTGGTGGTATCACCCCGCTATTTGTGACCTTGGATAATGTGCATGGAGCCACAGCGAATGCCGCTTCCAATACGGATGAGAATATGGATAACAATAATGATGTACCAAATAATAATAATACAATGCATGTGAACGCCAATACGCCGCCAATGAGACGCTCAGAAGGTGGTGCAGCAGCAGCAGCAGCAACTGGCTCGGATGAGGAGGTGGATGACGACGATGATGATGATTTGGAGGTTATTGATGCCGGTGGCATGGATATTATTGGAGGCATTCCACCGCCACCGCCGTACAACGATGTGGCCGATGCTCAGGTTCAAGTGCCATCACATTCGCCCATGCATATACCTGGTCAGGTTGTGATTGGTCGTAATGAGAGCCAGGCCTAAGTTGTGATTTGTTTAAGTTTTGTGTTGTGACTCTATCCGAATCCTTGCCCCTGCCCCCGCCCCTGTCTCCGCACCCATATCCATTGTCTTGCCTTCGCCACGCACAATATTTTTTTGATTATTTATAGCCTAATTTGGCTGACACATTCCAATCTCCAATCCCGTTCCCTCCCAGTCCCAAAGAGAAAACAAATGAAATCAAATATAATATTTATAAAAACAAAATTTTAGCATTCGCTTATAACTGTTGTTAAACACGAAGGATAAACAAATATTATAAATGAATATGCTCTGGATTTTGCTCTAAAACAACCATTAACAAAACTAAAACAAGAGAGAGAGAGTGAAAAAATTTCAAGATGTCTGGTTGGAAAAGCTTCAATTCCTTTTTTGGCCACATCTAGTTTTTTTTAATAATTTGTTAGCTCAGTTACCTCCTATATACCAAAACTAAGTGTGTTTTTTTATGATTTAACAAACTCTGGATTTCTCTTAGTTTAAGCCCCGGATGAATAATCCTTAACTCCCCCATTTCAATTTTCTCTTCTATCCGCGCTCTTAAGTAGTTGTTAACCCAAGTGGAAATGTTCTATGTTTTTAAGGCTATATCGTGTAAGACTTTATGCATATTTAATATATACATACATCAAACACAATATATACATTTATATATATATATATATATAATTAACTATTACTCTTTTTTATTTTAGTTATTTTTTTCCAATATATTTGATGAATGTATAATATCTACATATATATGTATATGTATACCTGTATACTAAAATTATGCAAAAGATATTCGAATAAAAATATTAGTTTATATTTCAACATTGCAGTTGTTTATTCGCTTTGGCTGAATTATTGATAAGCCATCTGAGGGGATGACCCCTGGCAGAGTTTAATGGATTTCCCCCTAGCTAAAAAAAGTACATACAAGTCGGTCTAAAGGTTTGCCAATGCATTTATACCCTGTAATTGGAAGACTTTGTAACTAGATAAGGCTGGGATTTAACTTTTGTCATACTTTCTACAATAACCAGTCCATATTTATTAGCACAATATTCATTTTAACATTGGAATATTTAGATATTATGGTCAGCTATAATAAAATATTAAATAAATTATATTTTTACTTAGTCTTAATGGAATAGATGAAACTGATACAGAGAGATAAATTAATAATTAAGAATGTTAAGTCTGGCTGATTCCAAATCAAATTGTATTTTTTGTGAATACTTTTTTAAATGTAAAACTTAAGAATTTTTGTCCTAAGAATATGACAAAAATAGGTTATCAGACTTAGTTCTAAAGTATTTTTCATATGGCCTTAATCCGAAACTTTCAGAAATACCCAGATAAAAGCGAAGCGAATTTAACTTCTTTACAGGTTTAAGAAATGCAGAGCTGATAAAATATCATTTAAAAACGATATTCAAAGCGGAAGAATCAGACAAAAACAATGCAACGACTTTGGAAAACTGGAGAAAAAGGATATATTTTCCTCTATAAATCAATGTCAAAACAAGAAATAGTTTCTTTAAAAAATTCTATATACGAAGGAACTAAACAAATAATTTTAGATGAATTACACAATGTGAATTGTTTCGATTTGGTTTAAAAGATTTTGAAGTTATGCTAATTGTAAAGGTGAACTTGTAAAAATCCTTAAAGGAAACTGACGGAACTACGCTATATATCCTTCTAGAGAGATAACTCCATTCTCAAAAGGTTGATGTTAAATTTAGTCATATCTTGAAAATATAATAATTTAATAGTTTTCATAATTATTTTCGGATGGTTACGGAATATTTTAACCCACATAACAAAACTTTTCTCTCATACTAAAGTTTTTGTTAATTTTACCTAACCACCAAACAAATACCAACTCATTTTAGGTTTTCTATACTTATAAGACTACGAATGTTAGAAGTTTTAAGTCAACTGTGCTCGCATAGTCTTAAGGCGACCTTGACAATACCTTGAGCACCTTAAGAGGTGTGGGATGACCCTGCCAAAGTCATCGTTAAGATATGTAATATTTAAAGTCACCAGTATGAAAAACAAGTGTATATTCCAATCCGAGCCGATAATACCCTTCCTATAAGAGGATGTCTACCAAAGATTTCACTTTTTGCTTTTGTGTGCATATTATATTTTTATTATTCTTTTTTTTCTTTTGCAGCGTATTGTTGTCGAAGAAACTTAAGCCTTCCAGTTGGACCAGGTTTGGATTTCGTTCCAGATGTTGGTGCCGGGGCATTCAGTGGAACCAACCTGACGATGTCCATACAGAGTATATCCAGAGACAATCTGGCCACGAGAAACGGCATCAGCGAGCAATCCCTTGGCAGCAGTGATCTGGGCGGAGGTAATCTTGTCGGTGTTGTAGTTACCCAAGAAGGAGATGCCAATGGACTTGGAGTTCCAGTTGGTGGCATGAGCACCCATCACATTCCAGCCACGTCCCTCATAGACATTGCCGTCGCCGCCAATCAAGAAGTTATAACCAATATCAGCCCAGCCCAAGCTGTCCATGTGATAGGCCTGGATGTTCTGCAATTGGGTCTGGCAGGCAGCACGAGTGGTGCAGTAGTTGCCAGCTGTGTGATGGATCACAGCGTAGCTCAGGGAGCTGGCCAAAGTGGATTTGCTAGTGGCCGAACGACCACCCCATTCCGACTTCGATATGATGGTCACACCGAACACGGCCTGGCCGCAGAAGAGTACTGCCAACAGAAGGATAAGAGCTTTGCTTGCCATCGTCTCTATAGATTGATTGCGTCTGATTTCTTGTCCAACTGCCACTTTTATAGAGAACGGGGTCTTATCTCCCCACTGGCCACTGAGACAGGCCACCTCAGGTGCCTTGTCTTTGTGACGTTCTGATATGAAAGGCTATCGGACGCAGATCCTGATAGCGACGAGCCGAATGAAATTTTTTCAATCAGTCCAAGTGGCATTCAATTAATTTCTCTTAAATACTTCAAGAGTCATATATCTCTTGATATATGTACACATATAATATATATAAAAATAGCTATTATTTGCAACGTAAAATCCCAGAAATCAAAGACGTCGACAATACCTTGTCTAGAAAAGGGGGTAAAAAACTATTAAAAATTGTGCCATCGGAAAGATAATACTATTGTCAGTATCATTGGCATGATGTAAATATTGATAAGTGTATAAAGCGTGCCAATTTTTTGAGGGAGTCTTTGATAACGAGCAAGAGTAATAATTTAATGTATATCAGTTAAACCAAAGTATATTACAAAATATATAAATATTTACCAAATCTAATAATAGATTCTAAAAATTAAAAATACTAATTATCTGTAAATATATCAATACCATTGAAGTTCTGTATGCAAAAGCACTACTAAATAGAATAAAGAGAGACGTTTAATGCGTAAATGTTGGGTACATTTAAGAAATTTAGAAATTTCAACTAATATAAAATAATTGGTTCTTTTTGGCGACCTTTTTCAATGATATCAAATCTTCAGTTTCATGTCCACCTCGAAACAAAAGGTATAGTATGAAATATTTTTATAATATCTCAGGGTATTTTTCATAGGTTTATTATTAGCATCTTTTAAGTTGAGAAGATGAAATAACACATTTTAAACCCTATTAAAGACTTTCAAATTTCCCCTTCATATATATTCACCCCGCTAGATGGCGCTGGTGTCAATGACCAATTTTATAATACCCTCTGCAAGGGTATAAAAATCATTCCTAAATTTTATTTAGGAAGCACCAAAGGTTGTTTACCAAACAACCTTAATTTCAAGAAGCTAAAATTTTGTCAATTTTTTTAGTATTTAAAAAACTCCTGTCTTTATATTTAGATTAGAATAATGTCTTTTAATCTGAATTAAAATAAAGTATTCAAAAATCTGGTTAAAATTATTTTTCTAAACATCCAAGAATAATGTCATTTTGAAATATACTAAATTTCGATTTAATAGATACACCTACAATTTTTTTTTTGAAACGGTTGAAAAAGAATCAGATTAACATTTATGGCTGGTTTTTATTAATTTTCTAACATTTACATTGGAAAATGATCTTCTAATTTGAATTATGACCCCAAATATTAATATTTTTCCAAAACAATTAATAACGTAGTCAGATTTACTTTCGTAATGATTTTGCATTCTTAACATAAGTCTTGTTTAAACTCTCAATGAGTTTTAAAATTCTTCTAAAAGAAACATATAAAAGTTTCTTACAAATATGTCTGGAATAAATTTTATAACAATACGAACTTTTTCAAATGTTAGTTAGTTAATTCGCACTATAAAAAGTGCTATAAATACGAATAGTTAAAATTATGGCTCTAAAGTTACATGCCATAACAAAATAAAGTTGTGGTTTTTCGGAAGTTTACCATAAAATTGAGCGGATAAGTTTGAGAGAGCTTTTTTGGAGACCTTTTTCGAATGAAAGCTTGAAACTTTGAAATGAGTTTGACCCAAGTTGGCCGTTAGTGTTATCATCCTATGAATCCTATTTAAAATTATCAGCTAAAAACATATCACTATAAGGTGGAAAACATGGATTATAAATCAAATTTTACATCCGCGATAATTTTGCAAGAAAATTTTTGGGTATAAAAACTCGGCGTGGTTTCCAGTTGAAGACAGATCAAGTTAACTAATCAACTGAATCGGCAAATATGGTATCCAAGCAATCGATTGCTCTACTCCTAGCCGTGCTGGCCTGCAGCCAGTACATGGTCCAGGGTGTCTATGTTGTCTCCAAGGCTGAATGGGGAGGACGTGCTCCCTCGTGGACTGTTGCTCTGGGCAACTACCTTGGCTATGCCATTATTCACCACACCGCTGGATCGTATTGCGAAACTCGTGCTGCCTGCGGTGCAGTCCTCCGCAGTGTTCAGAACTATCACATGGACAGTCTGGGCTGGCCCGATATTGGCTACAACTTCCTGATTGGCGGTGATGGCGCTGTCTATGAGGGTCGTGGCTGGAACCATATGGGTGCTCATGCCGCTGAATGGAATCCCTACAGCATTGGCATCAGCTTCCTCGGCAACTTCAACTGGGATACTTTGGAACCAAACATGATTGCCTCTGCCAAGGAATTGCTTCAGGATGCCGTCAACCGTGGTCAACTCAGCTCTGGCTACATCCTTTACGGACATCGTCAGGTCAGCGCCACCGAATGCCCTGGCACCAATATCTGGAATGAAATTCGTAGCTGGTCTCACTGGGCTGCCTAAATTTGCTCACAAGAAAAGATCCTTTTTATTAATAAATATCCTTTGAAAATTTACTCAATGATTTTGTGCTATTTTCAAGAAATTAGTTAATATATTTAGTTTGTCCTCTCTACTTATTTTATTTCTTCCTACGCTCCTGTCCACCAAACTAGAATCATCCGATTTTCCTTTACAAAAAGAATAGATAATTCTGATTTATTTGATGAATCGAATCGGTTTTTTTCTTTTTTATGGCTCACTTCAAATGCTTCAAGTACACTCTGCGATATGATTCAAATCGAAAGTCCAGCATTAGAGTTCTCTCGTGACGACATTTTTGTCGTGTGTTTACTATCATTATTACGCGCCCCCATAGATTAAAAATAATTCTGATAGTAATATAATTTATTTGCTTTTGTTTTTATATAAAAGTTAAGAGAAGTTGTTTATAAAAAGAGTATTTTTGTCGATCTTTAGTCTCTTCAATATTTCTATGATGAGTTAAAAAGAAAAATAAAATGATCTTCACACAAAGTGCTCTCTCAAAGTGTTTCCTGAAAGTGTTAATGTATTTTGTAAAATAAAGAGTTCTAGTAGCTTAAGCAGATTTATTTTTGGATCTTTATTTAAAAGAAATCTTACTTCTAAGTTTTTTTTTTGTACAAATTTATTATAGTTTTTATACCAACAATAGGCTCAATTGTCATTGTTTAATAATGTCCATTATATCTTAAATACTGTATTGAAATTGATTTAGATTTACTCTCAAAATTGGCTTGGAGAAATTATAACTAAAAACATAGTTTTTTCTTAAAAAACAAACATGTTTCTCAAATATTTGTTAAAAATTTTTAGCTGAATCGAATTCAAATTTCAATTTCATCTAATAACACAAACTTTTCAAAGTCAAACTCAAAATTTAAAGTCTTGATCCTTTTTATATTATTAAAATATATTACAAATATTAGTATTTTTCAATTTGTGATTTGAGATTATAAGATTTCCATTAAGATATTGAGGAGAACTTTAATACTTTTTTGCCGATTCCTTTCCTTTTCGAAATTTAAGAACTTTTAGGGGAGAACCCTTTAAGGATTTTTTGATCACATGATGCAAAGAAAGTTTTCAAATAATTAATTATATGTCGACCAGCTGACCAGCAGAGCTGGGAGCTAAATACCAGGTCCACTGTGTTTTTATACCAAAAATTCTTGAGGCTCTATGTGGAAGACATTCTTATCGCGTACTTAACTGGAAGATTTATAAGCTCTCGATTCTGAAAAGGCGTTTATGTATTTGCCAAGGGGAAGCACCTTTCGTGAGATTGACTATGTAAGAATCTGCTGTTATTGATTTATTAAATCTATAGACTGAAAGCGATAGGGCCACAGGTGTTATCACTTTGCTTAGATTCGGTTCGGCGACCCATTGACTGGTAAGTTTTGTGTAAGGGAACAAGTTTCTTCAAGTGTATTTTGTACATCAAAGGGGGTTCACCTTGCCATTAGATAAGTAATTTTTGCCGTATGACTTGTAAATACGTGTGTGACTCAAAGTGGGAATATAAATTTTCATTCATTCCATCAAAAATTTAAGAATTTCTGATGAGATGAGCTCGTAAATCATGATAAATAACGAAAAAAAAAAAAAAACAAAACAACGAAAGGAAAACAGGGCCAAAATAGTAACTATAATTACTTGCTGAGGACTGAAACACAAACTTTAAAAAGGGCCTAAGTGCATTTATTTTAGTTTCAAGAGGACTCGGCCGATAAAGGCGGTAAAGTTGTGGGTGTGGATTGGGTTGAATGATGACTATGTAGCTGTTGCTTAAACCTGAAACCGGAAAAGTAGATTACGGCTTAGGCAAGTTATTAAACATTTGGGGCGAAAGGCATAGAGAAAGGGCGCAGTTTCAACTTATGCAAAACAACTTTGTTAACAATGGATGATGATGTTGTTAACGCACTTGAAGTCGTGGTTTGGTCAGTTGCTGCGAAAAGTTCCTTTAGGCCTTAGTAGAAAAAGAAAACAATACACTACTTCAAGTTGGTCAAAATGAATTTGAGATAACCTGTAGCTACATTTGATTTATGGTATTAAATGGACTCTTAAAATTATTAATTAAGTATGTCTATTCTCTAGTCAGACAAGCCACTTAAATGCTCTTGACTTTGATACCCTCTTTCAATCATTTGTATTTTATTTAAACTTGAGCACTTTACGGTTCTATTGTGCATTGTCATAATAGACTCTGAATTGTTCATACCAGTTAAGAAAGCGATAGTTGAAATTTGTAAAATAAAAATAATATAAAATATCAATTATTAACTTTTAAGCTTGGTAGTACTTAATTAAAGTCATTTTTAGAATGTAGTAAATTAAGGTAGTCATTAATGGCGTTTAAGGGTATGCACATAAAAAAGGTGGAATCTGCAGATGCAAGCTTTCTTTTTGAGTTGCGTTCTTTTTTTGCTTCATGTAGTTTGAATATCCAACTAGTTTTAGGGTAGAAGATATGGCCACATTACAACTGGTGGGTTCTTTAGCGAAGTTTTGATTAACTTCAAAAAAGGTCAAAATCGAGACAAACAATTAACTAAAATTATGTGGTCATTTTTTAAATAAAACTTATTATAAGGTTGTAATCATTAATTACTTAGGTCCCTGAAATTTGTAATTCTAAAAACATTCAGCGATCTTCAAGTTATTTGGAAATATGTTCGGCGGCTCGAGGTTAATATTTTTATAAATAAAGCTAATAAACGGATTGGTTTTTGTGATTCTATTCCGATAAATGTAAATAAGTACATATTTCGGCTACTCATCGATCGGCGTCTACAGGGAAGCCTGGAGGCATGTTTAAAAACCACTTCCCAATAAGTTTTGAGTTTTGAAGACTTTTTAATTCAATTTTTTCACTTAGCTAGTTCCTTAGTCTGCATTTTGCCCAATTTCCATTTGATCACGTCTGTTATTGCTATAAGGCATACTTTAAAGTACATAGTATTCAACACTTGGAAGGTTAAAAAAAAAGTTTAGTTAATTTTGTTTTTAAAAAACGAATGTAAAACATATTATTTTTCTAGGTTTTCAAAGATTCAATTCAATTCAATTGGAATAGTTTTACTTTGGCACAATTAAAGGTTTTTATAAAACTTTTGAAGCTTTCAAAATAACTATTATTATAATTATGGCATCGATTAATAATATTTTCCAATAATCAAACGAAAAAAGAAGATTTTAAGATGGTTTTATACAAACAATTTAAAGAATGTAATGAGAAGAATAAAACAATTCTCTTCGACGGAAGCCAATTTGGGCAAAAAAAATTGTTCTTTTTTTACTCAATCGTTCAATACATGAGAATATTAAAACCTTTAAAGTGTTTAATTAAAGAAACAACTTATATAGTTAATGCTTTTCCTTTAGGAATAAAAAAAAGAGTCAAAGTCGTTATATTACATATCTACTACTCTTCCTCTTTTCTACTTTATCATAATTTAAATGCCCAAAAAGTCTAAAGAGTATAAATTTAATGTAAATGTATGTTTCTTTGATACATTGTTGTAAAAAGTTTATCAAATAGAAAAATTTTTAATTTACAAAGACCCTTGAACATGTTTTTTGTTTTCTGTTTTAGTCGAAAATTTGTAAAAAATTTAGTTTGCCGTTTGTGACAACTTACGGCTAAACTAGTTGCACCTGTTTACTATCCAGCCAAAGAGTCAACAAGCAAGAAGCAGCTAGAACTTAATAATATTCTCAATGATAGAAGTTTTCCATGCTTGAATAGAGCTCGACCCATGCGACCCCGCGTTCTTGTAGATTCACTTCATCACACATTCGAGAGCTCGTTGAGAGCGCAAATTTGAAAACTTTTTTGGTCAAATTTAACGAATGAAATACTTTGACAGTCGAAACGTGAGCAGAGAAGACAATTTGGAGCACTCACACAACCACCCAGGCCCACCCAATTGGTGTGCGCTGATGTCCAAAACTAAAGGAAAAAAAGAGGATATTTGACATAAACATGACAGCGGGCCCTAATGCAATTGAAATGTCAGTGAAGAAAGGAGGATTAAAGTGAAAATATGTCCTTTATTTCGGTAGAAATATACGATCAGGAGAGAACTCATGTATCGTTTCCAATTCCACAAGAAAACAATAAAGTAGAAAGAGTGCGTATAAAGTAAATGAGAATATAGCTGCCGATCGTCGGGCATAGAAATTGAATGTTAGAGTCCACCACAAAAATGTGACAATAGTTAAATTATAGAATATATAGCAAGTAGAGCCATATATACCGTATATCCAATATGAGGCATTTTGTTTTTGCGCATTCTCATTAAATATGCAGGGTATACTAATGCCCAGAACTATATCTACACATAGAGATATATAATGTTAAATGAATGTAATTTTGATGTAAAACAACTTACTAAAGAGTGTACTACCAAAAATTGCAGCAATAGCCATTTTTTCATAGCCCTGCACGGCCAGGGCTGCATTAACCAGAACATCGGCAATGGCCGCTGCAAAGGAACGCAAAGTAGCTGCCACAAAGCCCTCAGACATATAAAACACGGCTCCAATGATGGCACAAAGAAGCTCCAATTCAGCGGCACAGATGCCTATAATCAGCAGGGAACTAAAGCAGGTCAATATCAGGAAACACTTAAGAGAGAGAAACACCAATGAAATTCGTATGAAATTAAACACAGATTATCAACCCACCGCATGATAGGGTGGAGGCATATCCGTGCGAGCAGTTAGAAAAACAATAATGGCCAATGGAATGGTACCACATAATGTCCAAACGGAGTAACTGAAATCGAGTTTTATGAACCAACCGGAATAGGAACTTACGAAAAAGGCTGTAAAGCAAAAAATTAGTCTCAGATCTTTTTCTTCTTCTTCTCTATTTATATCCTTACCATGGGTTAGGGTAATCATTATAATTGGACATGTTATAATCTGGGTACAATTAAGCAATTTACTCCAGCCATGTTTATCCAAATGATAGTCGACAACCGGTATAAAGATTGTACAAAAAAAGACCAAAGGAGCTCGCAGGATAATACAAAGGCGATTACAGAAACCACCACCATTCCATTGTTCGATGTCAATAGGTAATATGGATTCAAAAAATTCTGAAAATAGAAATAAATTCTTTGGATTTCCACTGTTATGCAGTATGGTGCGTGTGACTTCCGCATCTACATCAACCATGTCATCATCAACTTTACGTGTGGCAAAACCAATAAAACGTTCCGAAAATGAGTCACTTCTACGAGTGGAACGACGTTCATTGGAAATCCCTTTGCGTATTTTGATTTGGTTGTCCTCTTCCAATTGCTGAAGACTACTTTGTAGTCTATTTAATTCGATCCTTGTGCTAATTGAAGGAAATTTGTCTTCCCTTAAATTGGCAATTTCCTTACGAAGAGCTATATGAGGCTTGAGATAATTAATATATGAGTTTAAATTATGGTTTTTCTATAACTTACATCTGATATTTAGACGTATAAGTATCAAATCGAATATACTAATAATTACAAATAATATATAGACCATGGAAAATACTGAAACAATAAAAGTACATTAGTCTAATTTAAAGAATTTAATAGGTATATATCAAATATTTACAAATAGCTTCCTGTTTAGTTACTTGACGACCACGCATTATTATAAAATCTAAGACCTCACCAGCCAGGGCCAAGAATAATAAATCTTTCACAGTGTTGTGACCATTCATAATGAAGGGTTTCAAATAGACAATTGTTCCGCCACTTATCAAAATTACGGCCAATGAATTACTCAGGGTTATGGTATACAAGGGAGCAGTGGCACGTACTGGCAACATATTGGCCACCAGATCAGGCAAACTATTGCCAAAAGCCAATAGTGTAGCTCCAGCCAAATATTCATTCATTCGCAATTTAATCGATATGACCTTGAGCATGGGAGCGAAACTAACAAAAAAAAAAATATATATATAAAATCAATTAATTCCAATTCAAAGATGTGGATTCAATTTACCAAAATTCAACTAAATGAAATATAGTCACCATTAGAGCCAATGCAATTAGTAAATATAGTAGAACCAAACAAATTTCGTCCAACTTTGACCTGATGTGCAAAACGCAATACATTAGCTCAAAATATTTGAAAAAATTCATAACGTCGTCACAATCTTCAATTTCACGAGCGAACTGACATCGATGTTCAACTGAAACGGCCATCACATGAAAGCAATGCATCTGAATTGACCACAAAAGGAAAAGGCTAAGTATAGAGATCAGTTAAAACATTGAAAAACTTCCTAGTACTTACTTCTTCGTACCAGCCATCAAGGAATGAAATATTCGGCATTTTATTTTTATTTTCTGTGGTTGTGTAGTATAGTGTATTTGTGAGGGTAAAATGTTATCAAGACTGAAGTGAAAATCATAGATGGTGCAAATCATAATAGAAAATTTCTTTCTAAATTTAGTTAGTTGCATATTTGCTGTCATTATAATTTGTATACTTCTTATACATTAATTTATGTTTTTACTTTTATTATAATTAAATACCACGAAACCACAATAACAAGATGGAAGAAACATTTCAAAATAAAGCTAATTGGACCTACCTGGATAGGGAATACTATTACTTTCTCTCAAATGCAAGTAGATAAAAACTTTTTATTTATCGATCATAGCCAGTTTCATTTGCAGATCTACCTAAATTGCAGATGAGTTGCCTAACTGTGATGAAATTGCCTTATACTGCACGTTGCAGGATGTCCCAACAGGTGACAGACTGCAGAGCGATTATAAATTATTTCAATTATTTTGAAATGATGTATTGCACTTTTCATATTAGTCACAAATTGGCAGAAATAGGTGTCATGCTTTTGTTTTTATTAATCGTGGTGCTATTTTTGGTATTAATGAGCTATACTGTAAACACATTGTAAGTTGAAACGTTATGACTTTTACTTTATGTCAGTGTTGCTTAACAATAACTGAGAAAGAAGGAATCCATAAGTGAAGAAGTTCACTTTTCTCAGTTGTTCTAAATGCAAAAAATATTGTGAAATGTATAAATAAGCAACTTGATTTGGTAGAACAACTGAGCAAAGTGAGCGAACCAACACTAATTGTACACACTCACTCACTCATTCAGCGTTATCCAACACTCTTCAATAGATTTAGTCCAGCTCTAAAGATCTTGTCGATAAAAATGCACATGAATGAATATTTGGCTGGTGTTACTTTACTTGCATTTGGCAATTCCGCTCCCGATATGATATCCAATCTATTGCCCATTAGAGCAGAAGCACCCATATTTACCATAGCCATATCAAATGCCATTGCAATCATACTTTTAAGCGGTGGTATGGTATGTTTTGTAAAACCATTCAAAATGAGCGGCCCAAGCACTGTACGGGATCTGTTATTCTTATTTCTTGGTGTTCAAGTGTTGCGTTACATTGTCTTTCATGGCAATCATGTGAGTTTTGCTGAAAGTATCGGTATGGAAATGATTGTTACTTCAATGCATTTGTCCATATCAATTTTTATATTCACAGGTTTGCTTAGTATATACGTTGCCTATTTGATTATAAACATTTTAGATTTGATTCTAATGCGTCACACAATGAGAAGTAAGTCCCAAAAGAATAAAGTCATACTTGATAAATAATGTAATTTATTTCTCTCCTTAGAGCTAAGAAGTGAAATTAATATTTTAAAGAGCGAGCCTTCATCACAGCAACGTAATTATGAGTTATCGCGAAAAATGCAACGCCTCGTAACCCTAGAGGATGACGACAATGTGTTAATAAAGGATTCGGCAGGCAGTGAATTACGTGGCTCCTCTCAAGTAGGGAATAGCAGATCCTTTGGTTTCGCAACACCCAGGCCAAGACCAAGACCTGCACCTGTAGATTTCAACGTAACACGCGTCATCCTTCATAATCCTAGTAATCCGAAAAATCTTTTCCTAATATCGGAATTCCTTGAGTCTTTCATACCCATCTCGGAGGAGGATTGGGAACTGGGCGGATGGTTTCGTCGTACCTTTTTGATAGTACGTTCCCCATTAGTGATATTTGTCACCATTTTTGTACCAGTTGTGGATTATGAGAAAGACAAACATGGGTGGAGTAAACTGCTCAATTGTACACAGATAATAACGAATCCGATTTTCGTCATTACTTTGGTGCATAGTAAGTAGAAAATTTATCTCATTTGTTTAAATATTCTTAAGGTGAAATGGGGGAATGAAGATGAGAAGAGTAGAAAATGATCTAGAAGAGAAGATCATTAAACAATTCTTTGATTTTTCATATTCCTCTGATTTCCTAAAAGAATGATTGGCAAGGGTTGCTTAAAGGTGTCTCAAGTAGTCTTTATTTTATTATAATTCAATTATTTTCATCATTCTACAGCCATGCTGGCCAGCTCATACACCACATGGCACATAAATTTGAATTTTAGTATCTCTGTATGGTCATTGTGCGTGACTGTACCATTAGCCCTTGCTGTCTTTATACATTCGCGGACGGATAAACCTCCAGGCTATCATTTAGTAAGTTTAGTACACAAAATGTATCCAATTATTTACTTATTTATTTTTTGGCTTAGCTCTTTATTACTTTAAGTCTCTCCAGTTCCATGTTGCTTATTACGATTTGTGCATCCGAAATTGAAGTTCTAACTACCATTCTGGGCATAGTATTCGATTTATCTGGAAACTTTATGGCCATATCATTTGGATCGATTGCAAATGCCACAGCCGATTTGATAACCAATTCATCTCTGGCCATGCAAGGATACGAGAAGATGGCTTTTGCAGCCATCATAGGTGGACCAGTTTTCAGTAGGTTTCACCCAGTGATGAGTTGGTGATTTTTAATCTTGTGCCATTGTTTCACAGGTATTGTGGTTGGCATGGGCGTAGCATTTTTATTCAATCCCATGGTAAGACAGACTGGCTCTTCATTTTGGTTATACGGCGAACATGGCGGAAATTGCTATATATTCCTTTCACTGGCCATTTTAACCACATTATGGTGGTGTCTGACATTCAATTTCTTTGCTCGACGTTCGGCTGCCATCTACTCTTGGGTACTCTTTGTCCTGTTTATAGTCTTCTCCGCGGGCGTTGAATGGGATGTGGTGCATGAGTTCTCAGATGATCAGTTCTTTACGCCCATTTAAGGGCGTACACATTTCAATTTATATCTTTTTACATTTTAAATAGAATTATGTGTTGTCGGTGTGTGTTCTCTGTTATCTGTTAGTGTTTTGGCTCTCTTCATTTTCCATTTCAAACACTTTTTTGTGCAAAGTCTGCCGAGACTAATTACATTAATGAAGTATCATAATTAAAACACAACCAAGCGACGGCCTCAAGTTGAAATCCTTCGACTTCGACCTGACAGAATCCCTCGACCCCTGCCCTCTTGGTGACTCTCTCTAGTCGCTGAGTTGGGTCGTCCATTGAAAAGCAAACCAACCAGCCAGCTAGCAAGGCAACCAGGACGCTGGCACTTGAGAATCCCCCAAACCAGACAGCTCTATTTCAATATAAAAAGCGTTGTGCATAATGAAGAAACTGATGATGGAGATGACTCCAACGGCGACGACGACAACGACAACATTGAGGAAAACGTGGAAAGCTTGCCGTTAATTAGGGTTAAAGTGGTTCCGAGTCGGAGTTGGTCTCTGAGTGATTTGTCTGTGACACTGTGTGTGTGTGTATAGAGATGGATGTATACAGGGAACAGCTGCCGCTTCAAGTGGGTCAGAAGGCCAAGAGGCAGCGCAACAACCAACAACAATCATGGAAAGAAGATTGTTGATAAGTAAGTCTGTTTTTTTTTTAAGTGTAAAAGGACGTAAAAGGACAGCAAGAAAGACTGGGAATGGGTCTTCTGAATGATTGCAGTTCCTAGTACAATTGAATGGCAACTAAATGAAAGCATCTTATTGTTAATGCAGTCAATAGTTAATAGATCTTTTGTAAAAACGTTTCAACTAAGAACAAGCAAAGTTAACTTAACCATCTCTATGGGGACCAAAAGAATCTAAAAAAGGTAAAAGAACTGAAGAGGATTCTTTTTAAGACTCCCTGAGTAATTAAGAAAATGAATAAAACGATGAAAATATATTTGGTCGGATATTTATTGAGAATATATCGTAGTCTTATGTGTTTCTACGTGAACTGGATTGTGTGAGATGATGGAATGAAAGATTCTAAAGGAAAGTGTTAATCGAATAAGGCCAGCCGTCGATAACTGAAAGACAACAATTTATCCAACTAACTTTACACATCAGATGATAAATCGGAATACTTCACCGTGAAGATCATTTGATTACGACTAATTTAGGCTAGAAATGCTAAAAGAATCTAAAGATAAAATGCTATTAAACATTTTAGGTTGAAAATGGACACAAATTAATATTTTGCTAAATTACTTTGTTTAAAATTGTAAAACTAAAAAACAAGGGGAATTGAAAGTTAACTTACAGAAATATATCAAAGTAAAATTTTTTAATGAATGGTTTTAACATTTTTGTAAATACATCGTAGGCAAATCTAAGGCTGTAAAATAAGAGAACTTTGTTCCTTAAAGCATGCAGGAGGCTAAAAATTATTGATAGTTTTCAACAAATAACTAACCTTTAGATGCCTTATAATTTAAATATTAAAAATTAGTATATTTTTTAACCAAAGTGCCAAAATCGTATTTTTGACTACTTTTAATGTCACAGTTTTCTCCCATTTCTTTTCCAGATCTGCCAAAATTAAGTAGAATGCCAAAATAAAGTAGAATGATGAATGTAAGTGCCAAACAGCCACTAGGCTGTTGACGCTGATCAAGAATATATACACTTTATGGGGTCGGAAATGCTTCCTTTTGCCTGTTACATACATACCTTTTTGTGACTTGAATATACCATTTCACCATATGGGTGTATGGTTTAAAAATGCTTGAACTATGTGGGAAAATGAGAAATATTTACAATAAAGTTTCATCTGATTGCATTGAAAAAGAATTGAACTTACTTAAAATAATACCTCAGTAAGCTAAAGTTTTTGTCGATTTTCTAAAGATCAAAAGAATATGATGACTTGGTTGATTGCATCTCTCGAAACTATTCAAGATTAGTCATACATCTGATGACCTTTACTATGCTCTATTATTTGGCTCTGTTTCCTGTTTCCTTTCATTACTTTACAGCTTTTATTCTTGGTTTTTTTCCTCCTTACATCCTCTTATCAATTTATGCTTTCCACGCTTAAATCTCACCCACTCGTATATGGAAATTTCACTTCATGGTGGCCATTAAGCCAGTCAGCCATCTAGCTCTTCAGGATCCTAGAACTACAGTTTTTGCTTTGGCAATGCCAACTGCACAACATAACCATTACATTTAAGTACAATTGCATAAACAAGACAGGAGAGATAGTGGGATGATGGGGAAGAGGGCGAGTAAAAATTGGGAAAGGAATATATAGAAGCCAACTTCAACTTCAAAGCAAAATGCCGCGCTGAAATTCCGGCAGCAATAAAAGCACTCAAGTCCCATAGACTTCCTGTTTCTGTCTTCCTATTTCTCTAACTCTGGCCAACAACTCTCTGTCTCTGACATTCTCCACGGTTGTCCTCCTCCTCATTCTCCTCTCCTCTCCTCTCCATGCACTTAATGTGACATGTTTTTGCAACAGCTTTGGTTTTTCCCGTCTCCAGATTCCTCGAGTCAAGCAAACAGAAAAAGAAATGCCGGCAATCGCACAAAAAACCATCCATGAGTTTTGATGCATTTTGCCTGTTACCAAATTGTTTTGCATTTTCATTTTCAAAGCAGCAGCAGCAGCAGCAGTAGCAAGTTAAAATGCATTTCCCGCTTGGCCAGCGCCATGGAGAAAAACAAATAGGAAAAATCCATGGCTATTCTTTAGTGTGAAAGTCATCAAATATTTAGGACACAAGTGCCAAAGAATGGTATTGAAATGTCGAGAATAGAAAATTGATTTAAATGGTTAAATTGAATTGATAAAAGGGCCAACAATGTCTTTAATATTGTTTGTTTTTATTGAACTGACGTAAATTTTGTTTATAAATTCTTATCAAAATGGGGGTTCCTCGGCGCTCAATTGTAAATTTCAAATAAACATTTATAAAATTTACAATCTGATACTATACTATGTATAATATTTAGTTGATAGCAGCTGAAATTTTCATATAAAAGGGGCTGCATATTCATAGTATAAGTTTTAATTGTACAAAGAACTCATGAATGATGTTCGAGATAGGATTCGGTATAGTTGAGTATTTAAGTATTCCTTTATATTTGAAGGCAATATTTGGTAAAATTTTGTTTACTGTTATTGCTTTTATTTTTATGCCGGACTAGTAAATGCAACTAAAGTCTCAGTCTGTTCAACTTTAATTTAGCATTTCACCCAAAGGGTGCACGATAAAAAACTTTGTAATATTTGGCTGATTTCTAATCGATTTCAAAAATTTAGGTAAATATTTTACGTTGAAAATCACCTTTACAGGTGTGTCGCAGAAATCTCTAGAGATTTTGAGGCAGATTGTAATTGAAATCTACCAAATGAAATGTCGGTGTCACAGAAATCACGTCGATTTCATTTTTCTTTACCTCTTTGGGCTTTGATTGTTATCGAGATCTGTGACACACCTGGTAATAAGAAATGAAATAAGATTCCCATTAGGTTTTTAAGAATTTTTAAAAATTCCCTAAATTTAATAAAGAAATAGCAAAATAGCTAGAAGGTTTTTACTTTTTGTCTGATACAGATCCTAAAATTCCTAAATTGGAGGCTTAAAGTGAATACATACCACAGGGCGGACTGACTGACAGGAAGGCGGCCATGGCTAAATCCCGTTCTAAGCAAGAATATATATACAATTTGTGCCCACAATAAATAGAATTGCTGTTATATTTAGTATATTATTTATTTATTTAGTAAGTTGTTATAGATAAGAATATGTGCGAAATTGGTTTTGACAAACACATATTTTTATCTGGTTAGATTTCGACCTATTTGAAATTTAAATCAAACCTTGCAATTTAGCCGACTCGAGGTCAATCTTCCAAAAGAAATTTTTTAAAAGATAGCACAAAAAGGTGAGCAGGTTGTCTGTATAGATATTTCAAGAACCACCAAGTTCTATCATCTGCAGACCTTTCTAAAGAACTCCAGAGTTGCAATAGCCATACCATGTCTTCAACGCTAAAACTAGTTGGAAGATGATAAGAAGATTGACCTCGAGCCGGCTAAAGTGCAAGGTTTGATTCATATTAATTTATATGAAATATTCTAGCTTCGAATCGTCGTTTACACACGCCTCGTTCGTAGTTTTACTAGACTCCCCGTTTTCGAATCTGCCTTGCCACATCGTCTTGTCTGCTCTCCTTGCCAACTTGTCGATCAGCTGCTTCCGAATAGATCTGACCTTATAAACCTACCATACCATCTCCACATATGTATATGTCTATACTAAATGGGGCCGAAAAGGTCGGAGGAGGGTTGCAGAGGGCCCTTCAAGGGTATAAAATAATAAAATTTAAAAAAGCTATCACTTAGTTTCATTCAAGTCCAAATGTTAAGTGGAATATATATGTACATGTACATATATAATTAAAATATAAAAAAACAGAAAACACATACATAGGTAGTAGCCGACACTCCAAACTTCATAAAATTTAATAATTTCATTAATTTTCAGGTTAGCATTCTGATCGTATTTAGTAGGTCTAAAATATTTAGGTAATTTTTTTTTTCTAATCTTAAAAATTTCGTATAATGGGTTGCTGTCGACTGCAATTTTGTTTTTGCGGATTCGAACTTAAAGTTGGAATCTGGACTCTTGCCATACTAGAAATTCTTCTAGGCTCTTGCTATTTAATTGTCGAGTCCAGTGGTGAGTAGATTATTTTTGGAATGGCCTTTGGTCAAATCTTCATGAAATTTTGTTTCTTAAAGGATATTTGAGTAATGTCGATTGGATAAAAAAGTGGTTGCAAATATTGATCTATATTCTCGCTACATTGTCAGTGATTGGTGGTTTCGTATTAATAATTGGAATTGCAAGAGTAAGATAACCAATGCTCGTTATTGAATAATTTTTTTAAACCATTTCCCTGTTGATTTTCCATAAATACAGAAAAATCGTGTGTTACTTATAGCGGGTACAGTTCTAGGATGGCCAGTAGCTATTTTAAATGTTTTCGCCTTAAGTATGTATTATGGTTTATTATACCTATGTGTTAATGATTTATAACCAAAATGGAATTTACTTCAAATTTCGACCGATTTCAGTATACACTTTGGAAGGATTTTCATTTTGGTTATAGGCTACCGTCATGTCTGTTTTATATCCTTTTGTAATACATATATATTTTTTTGTATCTTAGTCTGGCAGATTTATTTTTCAATTGTCCTTTGTTCATTATTGGATCAAATTGGATAATATATGAATTATTCAATCCTGAACTGCTAAATAATTTGGGTCAGCGGATCAACAGGAAGAACATTTATAAATGCCCTTTAAACTGTTTTGTAGCATGCAATTATTAGTATTGAGTAAAGAAGCCTTGTCACAAGATTAAATCTAAATAATGTAAATAATTTTTTTGACAAGCGAATTATTCTTTGGCAGAAGAAACGATAGAGATATGTTACTCATATTATTGATTCCTTCCTTCAGAATACAGTACGCGGTTCACCGTTTTTATACCATACACCCATAGGGTGAAATGGTATATTAAAGTCGCCAAAATGTATGTAACAGGCAGAAGGAAGCATCTCCGACCCCGAAAAGTATATATGTTCATCATGATCAACAACCGAGTCGATCTAGCCATGTCCGTCTGTCCGTCCGTCCGTCCGTATGAACACGCAGATCTCGGAGACTACTTATAGTCTTAAGCTAGAGCCACCAAATTTGGTATGCAGACTCGTGTGGTATGTAAATATATAGAGTTAATTGGAATTTTGGCCACGCCCCCAGAATTTACATAAAACTGTTTTTCTTAAAAAGTTTCACAGATACTGCAAGGGTATAAAATAATAAAATTTAAAAAAGCTATCACTTAGTTTCATTCAAGCCCAAATGTTAAGTGGAATATATATGTACATGTATGTATATATATAATTAAAATATAAAAAAACAGAAAACACTTACATAGGTAGTAGCCGACACTCCAAACTTCATAAAATTTAATAATTTCATTAATTTTCAGGTTAGCATTCTGATCGTATTTAGTAGGTCTAAAATATTTAGGTAATTTTTTTTTTCTAATCTTAAAAATTTCGTATAATGGGTTGCTGTCGACTGCAATTTTGTTTTTGCGGATTCGAACTTAAAGTTGGAATCTGGACTCTTGCCATACTAGAAATTCTTCTAGGCTCCTGCTATTTAATTGTCTTGGCCAGTGGTGAGTAGATTATTTTTGGAATGTCCTTTGGTCAAATCTTCATGAAATTTCGTTGCTTAAAGGAGCTTTGAAAGATGAAGTTTGGTTAAAAAAGTGGTTGCAAATATTGAGCTATATTATCGCTACATTGTCAGTGATTGGTGGTTTCGTATTAATAATTGGAATTGCAAGAGTAAGATAACCAATGCTCGCTATTGAATAATTTTTTTAAACCATTTCCCTGTTGATTTTCCATAAATACAGAAAAATCGTGTGTTACTTATAGCGGGTACAGTTCTAGGATGGCCAGTAGCTATTTTAAATATTTTCACCTTAAGTATGTATGTATTATGGTTTATATGATTTATAACCAAAATGGAATTTACTTCAAATTTCGACCGATTTCAGTATACACTTTGGAAGGATTTTCATTTTGGTTATAGGCTACCGTCATGTCTGTTTTATATCCTTTTGTAATACATATATATTTTTTTGTATCTTTTAGTCTGGCAGATTTATTTTTCAATTGTCCTTTGTTCATTCTTGGATCAAATTGGATAATATATGAATTATTCAATCCTGAACTGCTAAATAATTTGGGTCAGCGGATCAACAGGAAGAACATTTATAAATGCCCTTTAAACTGTTTTGTAGCATTCAATTATTAGTATTGAGTAAAGAAGCCTTGTCACAAGATTAAATCTAAATAATGTAAATAATTTTTTTGACAAGCGAATTATTCTTTGGCAGAAGAAACGATAGATATATGTTACTCATATTATTGATTCCTTCCTTCAGAATACAGTACGCGGTTCACCGTTTTTATACCATACACCCATAGGGTGAAATGGTATATTAAAGTCGCCAAAATGTATGTAACAGGCAGAAGGAAGCATCTCCGACCCCGAAAAGTATATATGTTCTTGATCATGATCAACAACCGAGTCGATCTAGCCATGTCCGTCTGTCCATCCGTCCGTCCGTCCGTCCGTCCGTGTGAACACGCAGATCTCGGAGACTATAAGAGCTAGAGCCACCAAATTTGGTATGCAGACTCGTGTGGTATGTAAATATATAGAGTTAATTGGAATTTTGGCCACGCCCCCAGAATTTACATAAAACTGTTTTTCTTAAAAAGTTTCACAGATACTGCAAGGGTATAAAATAATAAAATTTAAAAAAGCTATCACTTAGTTTCATTCAAGCCCAAATGTTAAGTGGAATATATATGTACATGTATGTATATATATAATTAAAATATAAAAAAACAGAAAACACTTACATAGGTAGTAGCCGACACTCCAAACTTCATAAAATTTAATAATTTCATTAATTTTCAGGTTAGCATTCTGATCGTATTTAGTAGGTCTAAAATATTTAGGTAATTTTTTTTTTCTAATCTTAAAAATTTCGTATAATGGGTTGCTGTCGACTGCAATTTTGTTTTTGCGGATTCGAACTTAAAGTTGGAATCTGGACTCTTGCCATACTAGAAATTCTTCTAGGCTCTTGCTATGTGATTGTCGAGGCCAGTGGTGAGTAGATTATTTTTGGAATGGCCTTTGGTCAAATCTTCATGAAATTTTGTTTCTTAAAGGATCTTTAAATAATGTCGATTGGATAAAAAGGTGGTTGCATATGTTGATCTATATTATCGCTACATTGTCAGTGATTGGTGGTTTCGTATTAATAATTGGAATTGCAAGAGTAAGATAACCAATGCTCGCTATTGAATAATTTATTTAAACCATTTCCCTGTTGATTTTCAATAAATACAGAAAAATCATGTGCTACTTATAGCGGGTACACTTCTAGGATATCCAGTAGCTATTTTTAATGTTATCGCCTTAAGTATGTATTATTGTTTATTATACCTATGTGTTGATGATTTATAACCAAAATGGAATCAACTTCAAAGGAGGAATAAAAAACTTCTTAGAAATTGATGAGGAAAAAACGGAAGATTCCGACCGATTTCAGTATACACTTTGGAAGTATTTTCATTTTGGTTATAGGCTACCGTCATGTCTGTTTTATATCCTTTTGTAATACATTTATATTTTTTTGTATCTTTTAGTCTGGCAGATTTATTTTTCAATTGTCCTTTGTTCATTCTTGGAACAAATTGGATAATATATGAATCATTCAATCCTGAACTGCTAAATAATTTGGGTCAACGGATCAACAGGAAGAACTTTTAGAAATGCCCTTTAAACCGTTTCGTAGCATGCAATTATTAGTATTGAGTAAAGAAGACTTGTCAAGATTAAATCTAAATAATGTAAATAATTTTTTTGACAAGCGAGTTATTCTTTGGCAGAAGAAACGATAGATATATGTTACTCATATTATTGATTCCTTCCATTTAAGTAAACCTGCAGAACACAGTAGGCGGTTCACCGTTTTTGAACATGAGTTCTTCGGGCTTTAAGGTTTCATGTGTTTTCAGTGGCAAATACTGCTTGAATTTGGAATGATAGCTACCAAACACACACACACATCTGTGTTATTAAAAAATCATCTCGATATATTTTAGTAAATTTCAGAAAAGCCCATTCTGTGATGTTATGAGTCTTATCTGCTTACCTAGATGCAAGATGCGATTGTTTCATTTTTAGGACTAAATTTTCTTAACTGTCACAGGTTTGACATCTTAAAAAAAAAAAGAATCCCTCTAACCATTTAGAGCTTATTTGCACCCTTTTTTAAGGATTTAATAAAGTTCTTCCTTTAAGTCACACGGATATAGTGCTTTAGTTAATAGCAATAGATTGTTCAGGTCTTTCAATACTTGTTTTAATGATGAATAATAAAAATTAATCTAATCTCTAATACAATATGGCACATATATGTTTTCAGTTGGAAGAACATTGAAAACAGAAAGCAGAAATTGGTGATGAGTTCGGGAACCTAAACTTTGTTAAATTTTTATAATATTTTTTCGTTATATTTTGCATCATTTGGCGTGTGTTTTTCTGTAAGAAATGTTTCCTACGAGTAACCACTTAAGCCGCTAAATTTAGTTTACTGATTTTCCTGATTCGATTTCCTCTCGCATGCCAGTGGCCAAAGAGGTCGAAGAACTGAGGAAGACTTTGCAGACAAGGAAATTGTTTGTGCAAGATTTAATATAAAAAATCATAAAAATCACAACTTCAAAAATTGTGCTTAAAGTTACCATTTGCCGGCTTAATGTTTGTTTTTATTTTAACACTTCTATTTCTATTCTATTATATAGCTACATACATTTAAAAGACTTAATTTTTGTGATGTCAGCAATACAGTAAAAATAGTCATTGCAATATTAAAGTAGCCAATGAAAATAGTTTCCCATTGCAATCTCAGTGAAATTTTTTGCAATCCATCTTAATGTTTAGTGCAGTCGTTTAGCAAGTTGATGTATGTGTAAAGAGAAACATACTCTCTCATTCTTTCTTTCTCTTTCCTTTTAGTTTGAGAAACAATTTGCTTGGTGCCTTCATCCTCACCATTCATCTTGAAATTGTTTAAAGTTTATTTGCCTCCACTCACCGATTTCTTTCATATATGTTTTATATGACCTGCTGCTGCTGCTGCTGCTGCCATGGATTATTATTATTACTATGACCATGCCATGGGGGATCTGTTCTAGGCAGGGCTTGGCAGTATGTGTAGCCATGCAGTTGCCTGAACTTCATCATTTTTCTTAATAAAGGAAATACCCCAAGAAAATACCAAAAATATTTCTTCAACGCCCGCCACAGAAGCGAAAAGTTGCCCGTTTTGCCAGTTTGCTATTTCCTTTGCAAAAAGTCTATGGAGGAGGCGAAAAAAAAGCGGAAAACTTTTGCTACCATATTTTTATTTTCCCCTAATCCTCCTCACCCCTGGGTTACTCTTGCAATTCTAGGGTAAACTATATATTGTGTCGAGTTGTCAGGGCCAAGAAAATATATCCGGACAACAGCAGCAAGTAAAACGAATATTGCAAGTTGCGGCCTAGTTGTTGCCTGGTTACACACACACACACACACACACTCATACATACACCATAAATAGCTGCTTAGCTGCATTTATAACTCAATTAGCCAGAATGCAGAAGACTGGGGGCCAACATGGCGTATACGCAACAGTTACAACTAAAATTATGCAGGGCCTTCTTAATTAATGTGCGGGTAACTCCAAGGCACCAACGGCTTGTGGCAGTTCCAGTGCCTATATAAGGTAGTTGTAGTTGTTGTTGTTGCTGTTGTAGGTTGTTGGTTAGATTTGCATATCATTTCTGCCTCACTTTCTCGCTCTTTCTCTCTCTATCTCTCTCTCTATCTCTCACTCTCTCTCTGTCTGTCTCTAATGAATATGATGCTGCTGCTGCTGCTGTTACTTGGGCTTGTCCTTGTCTGATTTTGTCTCTGTGGCTTGACTGCAATTAGCGTCGACTTACACTTGACTTACCATCGGTTGAGGTGTGAAAAGTTTGGCATCCTCTTACCGACATCAGCAATCTCTCACTCACAGTCGTTGAATATTGGTAAAAGGCATTGCAAGTCTAGTAAGAGTTTTATTGTGCTGATTGCATGGCTTTAATATTGACAAAATGTTTATAAAATCTTTAAGAAAAGCGTAAAATTTAATTGACTTCTTCTGGTTTTAGTGGGGGGAATCGGAAATCACAACTTCTTTTAGTCAGCACTAAATCAATTGCATGATTTGGCCAAAGAAAAAAAACTAAACCAAAAGGCAGGAAAAAAGCTTGAGTGAATTGCTAACAGCACTTACATGGCCCAGCGAACAACATGAAGGAGCAACGACAACGAGTCCAAGGACTTCTATGGCATGTGGATAAAATGACAACATCCGCTAAGTTTTCTTTTGGCAAATGTTTCCGCTAAAGGAAAAATATTTCATATAAAAGAGGATGATATAAATGTATATATTTTCAGTGTGTAGCAAAGGAAAACTGATTAGTTATTTTTTGAATGTATATTTGATTTTGTCTGTGGCATACAAATTTAAAATTTTGATAAACTAACATTTATAACAGAAATTTTGCTTCACTAACGTTTAAGGATTTAATCCGATGCAAAGGCATCTTTTAAGCTAGCATCCTTGGCATAAGAATGCACAATACCCTGCCATATGAGTATGGCAAAAAATATATACAGAGCATAAATGCCCATCGAGAATATGCCAATCGAACGACGTGCATAGAAATTCAAAGTCGAGGTCCACAAAAGTGTGGCGAATAGGCCAAGATTGAGAAATATATAGGCATTTAAACCATATTCCCCGGTTTGATCCTCTTGGGTGGGTACTTGACCATTTAGTATTTTAACATACAACACAGCACCAGTGGCCATCAAAACAGCTAAGGAAAAGTTATTAGGAAAAGTTACTTTGTGGAGTAGAAATTATTTAATACTCACTGAAAAAGGGACCGCCAATGGCAGCTGCATATGCCATCTTTTCATAGCCTTGTGTGGCCATGGCCGAATTGGCTACCAAATCGCCTAAAGCCCCGGTTACCGAATTAACCGTAACGCCCATAAAGTCATTATCAATACCCAATATATTACCAATCACTTCCAATAGCAAATCAATTTCTGATGCACAAACGAATATTAGAAACATGGAACCAGTTAAATTCATTATGGTATATAACTAAAAAAAGGGCATATGAGTAAGATAATTAATTGCAGGATATTTTAAGATTTACAAACTCACCCAATGATAGCCTGGCGGCACATCGGTTCGGGCATGACATAGTACGAATAAAGCAGCTGGTATGGTGACTACAAATGTATAGACTCCATACATATATTCATCTTTTATGGCCGTATACCAAAGTTGTTTCTTATCCGCACGCAATAGCAAAGCTATGGCCAAATGATTTGGATTAGATATCAAACGTTTGAAGACTTAACTTACCCTTGAATACCACAACAGTTAGGAATGGATTAATAAATATATGACATACATTCAATAATTTACTCCAACCATTTTTATCCAATTCAAAGTCGACTAGGGGTATATAGAGGGCACAAAGTAAGACAACCGGAACCTTGGCCAACAAATAGGCACGTATGAACATACTGGACTCGCCCCATTCCACACAATCGATGGGGGTTAACGATTGGAAGAATTCGCGAAACAAATGCCGATTCTTGTTGTGAGTTAAATTGTAAAAAACATTCCGTTTCGCATTTATATCGACACTTTGACGATTTGTTTTAACTTTTGTGGTAAAGGCGAATTTATTGTGATTACTGCTAACTGAGTTCGAACGAACGGATAAAAGATTAACGCCCGATGTCCGCTCTAGAATCTCAACTTTTTCATCCTCGGCCAATTCATCGTATTTATTTTCCAGATACTCAAGTCTGTGTCTCACCTCTGGTGTCTGTCTTTGATCGCGAAGACTTTCTATCTCTTTCAGCATGTCTAAGTGTTTGGTTTAACAAATGATTTAAGGTGATCGTTGAGCTTACCATCTACTTACGTTTCATAGAAATACGCATTAGATAGACATCAAGAATATTTACCACCAAATAGAATATATAAACCATCACCATAACTAACAAGTAGAAGAAAGATCAAGTCAAGTTTTCAAGTCCAACTCATTTGAAACTTACTATAGCATTCACTTATCGTCACTTGATCATCGCTATACAAGACATATTCGAGCAAGGATACACCCAATATAAAGAATAATACATCTCTTATTGTACCATGAGCATTCATCTTAAAGGGACTTATATAGCAGACCAAACCACCCGTAAACATTGAGACAAATAATGCAGTCGACAAGCTATTTGCAAATACCGGATTATCGCCATCGAAATTTGATAAATTGGCAAATAAATCGGGTGAAGTATTGCCAAAGGCCAAGAGCGTTACACCAGCTAAATGCTCATTCATATGCATCATTCGCGAGACTACCTTGAGAGCTGGACCATAGCTATTTGTAAAGGGGAAAACAAAAGTTGTAACAAAAATCCATGCTTTAATTGATTTTTCATTTTTACTGCTTACTACATATCGACAACATGACCCAGACACAATAGCAATAGGAAACAAAGCAGCACAAAGAGTGTGATGAAAACCAATTCTTGAAATTGATTCACACATTTGAAATCACATGCCAAAATTCTCATATAGGGCACAAAATGTGTTCCGGCTATGCAATCTGTGGCATTCTGTACAAAATCACATCTTTCCCTGTACGGAAATTGTGTGACCACATAACAACTGACTTTATCCCAAAAACTATTGAATTCTTCATCCATGTCATTGGGTTCCAGTTCCGTGTTCTCCATCGTTGGCTTGGCTATATTCTCTAACTATTTCCGTGATCTTTTGAACTGGGTATCGGTGGATCAGGGGCGTGGGAAGTAAAAATTCGTAAAAAAAAATAAGGCGAAATTGTTTATCAATCAAATATTGTCACATAATTTTTGTATGATATGTATAAATTTTTAGATTATAACAAATGAGTGAATTTTTAAATCAATGAAAACGTGATAGATTATAGTTCCAGGATTCCCTATTGGAAAAACTTTTTAAAAAACTACAATAAAAACGAAATAGAAGATATGTTAGTCCTTCTAAATATTCTAATTATTTTACTTAAATATTAGTAGGTTTTTATTTCGGTTACGACTAGATGACTTTATTCTTAGGTGTAATAACTCATATCAAAACATATCAAAATAGATAACTAGCCAACATGGAAATTTCCATATTGAAATTTCCACATTAGTTAGTTTTGATAAAATATATTTTATAATTCTCTTTGTATTCAAGGTCGACTTTTCAAACTATTTTGGATTATACCAACTATCAACACAAGCGTGAAATACTTGCTTTAAATTGAGGCCAGGGTCAGTTTAGTATTTAGATTTTTCCATGAATATTACGAATATTACGAAAAAGTCTTTTATTCGAAAGCTGCCAATATTCATAACAATATTAATGTTAATTAATATATATTTGTTTATTTCTTCTATGACATTAAACATATCGTATGACAGTTAGCCATTGCCAGATGATTTTAAACATTTTTCACTTAGCCCAGAAATGGGCGTGGAAACATTTTTATCTAACCTAAATAAAAAAGTTATTAGAAATAACAAGAGTCAAAATTTTATCTCCTACCTATAATAAACATCGTTACATGTCATCCATCGAGCTGCGATCGGTGCACCAGATGCGAACCAGGCAAATGCAAGAATTACTAGCAACTAATGGCAAAATAATATTATACTCTAGTTAGTATTAAATGACTTAGATAGAGACACTTACCTTTTGGTACATTAAGGCCAACATTTTAAACTGTATTGTTCTCTGTCCGATTGACAACTATTTGCTTTATATTCAATACAAAGCTTTAATATTTGACACAAGCACGAATAATTGTGTTATGGATTAAAGCGAGTCAAATTTAAGTCAAGGTAGATTGTACTCCAACCAAAAGGTTTACATTATAACATTACAACATAAAAACATTAGTTTTTCCATTAAATAATACACACTTCTCGGACACGATTTATATATTTGTTTATTTCTTCTATGACATTAAACATATCACCATTTTAATGGTATGGCAGTTAGCCTCCCAATGATTTGTGAGCTTTTCCACTTATAAAATTATGGGGAATGCGGACTTTATTGTCATACGACCTAAATAAAAATATTGTTAGAAAAATCAATAGTTAATATTGTATCTCCTACCTCAAAAAAAGATCTTCTACGTTTCGAAGATAGGAGTCCAGGGGATCCTCTTCAAGTGATACATCTGCGATCGGTGCACCAGATGCGAACCAGGCAAATGCAAGAATTACTAGCAACTAATCACAAAATATTATACTCTAGTTAGTATTAAATGACTTAGATAGAGACACTTACCTTTTGGTACATTAAGGCCAACATTTTAAACTGTATTGTTCTCTGTCCGATTGACACCTTTTTGCTTTATATTCAAAACAGATCTTTAATATTTGACACAAGCACGAATAATTGTGTTATGGATTAAAGCGAGTCAAATTTAAGTCAAGGTAGATTGTACTCCAACCAAAAGATATTACATTCCTTGAGGGGTACACTTTTTTGATCGTCCCAATCTTAAGCAAATTGGGCACAGTCATTTATATATTATATAATATTTTAAACTAACAATTACTCTTGGGGATTTTAAGGTTTCTATGAAAGCTATATACGGTCCGATTTGGCTGAATCTTAGATGTATTTAAGCTCACGTGCAGACAGACATGGATCAAGGCTGATTATTCTTTATCAGCCTATATACTTTATATGGTCGGAGATGCTTTCTTCAATGCTTTGCACACTTCCGACCAAAATTAATATATACATCTTTTTTGCAATGGTAAAAAAAAGTAACATTATAACATTACAACATAAAAACATTAGTTTTTCCATTAAATAATACACACTTTTCGGACACGATTTATATAATTTTTTATTTCTTCTATGACATTAAACATATCACCATTTTTGTGGTATGGCAGTTAGCCATTGGCACATGATTTTAAACATTTTTGGTTAATCAGAGGCTTGGGAACATTATTATCATTTGACCTAAATAGAAAAGATGTTAGAAAAATCAAGAGTTCAAATTTTATCTCCTACCTCAATAAAAGATCTTCGTTTCGAAGATTGGAGTCGTTAGGGTCTGCGATCGGTGCACCAGATGCGAACCAGGCAAATGCAAGAATTACTAGCAACTAATCACAAAACAATATTAAACTCTAGTTAGTATTGAATGACTTATATAGAGACACTTACCTTTTGGTACATAAAGGCCAACATTTTAAACTGTCTTGTTCTCTGTCCGATTGACAACTATTTGCTTTATATTCAATACAAAGCTTTAATATTTGACACAAGCAAGAATAATTGTGTAATGGTTAAATTAAAGCTACGGTAAATTTGATCATAAGTCCATATCAACTATTGAACCAAATATTGCGGGATGGGTAATAAGTGTATGTAAGAAGTTTTTCTAATTTTTCCATGCGAAATTGGTTGGAATTTTAATTACCCCAAGTTTGCTGTATAGAGTTAGATAAGAAGATGAGATATTTTATAACTCACTTTGTAGTCAAATAACTGTTCAAAATATTTGTCTATATCTTAAATTCTAGGACTTTTTTGGATTATATGTCGTGTCAATATTAATATTAGACCGAAGCCAATTTAATTAAACTTAACTATTAACCCATGCGTAAGAAATCTGCTTTAAATTAGAGTCAAGGTCAGTATAGTATGTAGATTTATTTCTATGGCTATAAGGACCATAAGAATGAGGCCCTTCAAGTCGAAAAAGTTTTTTTTTTTTAAATTTAAAGTTGGTGTTCAAATTCACAAAGGTTTTTCCTTTATTAAGTCACATTTTTATATAACCCGATTTGTATATATACATTTATATCTTCTACATTTCAGGTGGAAAGACAGTTAGCCGGTGCTTGTCTTTAACAAAGCTTCACTGAGCTCTCTGCTATCGGAATAAATTGACCTATTTAAAAATATGTTATTAGTGGATTCAAATGTCAAGCTTTTGAGAATTTTTCCTGAAACATACCCAGGAGAATTTTTCCTTGGCACCCAGGCAAATGCAAGGACAAGTAGCAACTAAACTCAAGAGAAATTTTTGCTTTAGTTAGTATTAAGTGATTTAGAGACGGAGACTTACTTTGTAGAACGTTAAAACCAACATTTTAAACTATCTTTTTCACTGTCCGACTCAACTATTTGCTTTATATTCACAGCCTGTAAGTGTTTAGTATTAGACAAAAGCGAGTATAATTGTGTTAAGGATCTAAGCGAGGCGTGAAATATTTATCGTTGTAAATTAAAGTTACGGTAGACTTTTTTTAACTAAAAGAAATCACATTCCATTTACGAAAGGTAAAAAATAAGTTCATATTAGCTATTAAACTAGAACTAGGTGGGGCAAAACGAGTATCATACCGCAACATATTTTAAAACCAGAGGTCCGGGGCTAACTTCGACCGCTTCAAAGTTTGTATTTATACCCTTGCAACTTTTTTGGTAACTCTTTTCTTACCTATAGCCATCAAAGTGGAAAAACGTTCTATCTAAAAAGGCGAAAGAACGACCTACAATCTTAGCATAGCAAATAACGAAGATATTGATCAAAGTCAGTGTTTTCCACCCATCGTTCCTATGGGAGCTATATGATATAGTCACCCGATCTTGATCAAATTTGGTACAGTCACTAACAGATATATTAAACTAACAAATATTTAATTTGAAAGCAATCGCGTCAAAAGTAACGAAGTTATTGAGGAAAGTCACTGTTTTCGAAAAATCGTTCCTATGGGAGCTATATGATATAGTCACCCGATCTTGATTTGGCATAGTCGTTTATATGTATAAATAACTTAACAATATTAAATTTCATGATAATAGCTCAGAAAATAACGAAGTTATTAAGAAAAGTCACTGTTCGTGACATTGCAGTTTGTATGGGAGCTATATGATATAGTGGTCGGATCCGGCTGACTCCGAGATATACCTCTGCAGTATATACAAGCCTACATGCAAAATTTAAACTCTGTAGCTCTTACGGTCTAGGAGGGGTTTGCGTTGATCCAGACGGACGGACGGACGGACGGACGGACATGGCGATTTGAACTCGTCTCGTCGTGCTGATCAAGAATATATATACATTATATGGTCGGAGATGCTTCTTTCTATGCGTTGCACACTTTTGACCAAAATTAATATACCCTTTTTGCAAGGGTATAAAAAAGATATGTATGTCGTGATCCAAAAAATGCTCTTTTCGAATTCAATAATTGCTATCATAACATTTTGAACTAAAATTTTGAATTTTCTATAAAATTTGGCCATTATCCATAATTGCTAAGATAGAGCGGAATTTTATTTACCATACTACAAAACTCTACACCTTTACAATTTATAAGAAACGGAGATAAATTTGCTATATAGAATTAAAGCTTGAACAAGATGAGAGTTTAATTTTTGTTTTACCAATTTCTCATAAAAGAATACATTAAGAGTAAGCTAGATACACATATGTACTATATATACGATATATATTCAAGCTTTAAGTTTACATAGCAAATTTATCCCCGTTTCCTATATCTAGTAAAGGGAATATAATCTCAAAAATAAATATATAGATATAGATACAAACATAATTCTGATTTATTCTATGTAATGAAATTTCCATATAGAACTTGAATTTTAGTGGAATTTGAGCAGGTTAAACTTGCTTAGTAACATTTAATGCATTTTCTATCGATTTGGGAATTTCTTGATTTTTTTTTTTTTTGTCAATTTAATTTCATGCCTTTTGGTAATAAGCAAACAGCTCGAGACCAATTTGACTTTGGCATGCCTGGTCCACAGCAGGACGCCGACAACTTTTGATGTTGTTGGCCCCAAAACAATTATGAGCCTAAATCAACAAATATTTTCTTGTGGTTGGGCAAATATTTAAGGTTCTTAAAAATGATATCAGAAAATATTTGGTAGCCAGACCAAGACCAAGTCCTTTTGGGACAATAAGAAAGACAAACAAGAAAAGGAGAAATTGACAAATTTTTACTTCTTTTTTTTTGTTTAAAACACACTTGCTTTTAAATATAAATTTATTTAAGAGTCTGTCTCTCTCTCTCTGTCAATGACAGACTAAGTCGTTTTTTCTACGCCAATTGAAACTTTTCAGCAATTGTAAGAATTTATGTGCTAATTTTCATTGCTGGCTCTGAAACAAACAACAAAAAGGGCAACAAAAAAAAAAAAAAAGCGAACATTGTGGCAAACGGAGGTGAACCAGAAGCAAGCCAAAGTCATTTACTCTTGCCATGAATGTTCCACCTTCTCCACAGTAATCCTCCGTCTCCTACTCCTCCTCCCCCACCTGCTGCTGGTGCTGGTTCTGCATCTACAAAATTCTACGTTGTCGTCGTTTAAGCACAATTGACTGGCGCTGCAATGGAAATTTATGGCTGAGCAGGTGAAAGTTCTAGTCTTCTTTTGCCATTTTCCAATTTCCACCAACGATGGCATAGATTTATAGGGGGAGGAAAGACTTTTCGATGAGACGGCTTAAGCCGCTGATTGCTAAATGAATTACTCAAATTTCAACATCATCATGATCATCATCGCAATCATTGTCGTTTAAATTTGCCTTGTTAATTGGCAGCATTTGGGCACAAAAACCACAACCAACAATCAACAATCACAATTTTGCCAACAGACTAAATTTGCAGGGGGAAAAAAAAAAACAAAAAGTCAAAGACTTGAACTCCATTCAGTTTCAATTTAGTTTATATTTACCCAGAACCAAAAGAAAGAAGGCAAGAGAAAAACAACTTAATTAGAACTTGACTTTTTTCTCCACTTTTGTTCATTTTTAATTGGTAAGTTGATATAATCTAATTAATCTCCAAGGGTGAACAAGAAATGTTTCAATCTAAAAGAAATGGCAATAATTATCATTATTTTTATATAATTATTTGTATAAATAAAAAAGTTATAGTGTATAAGGAGTATGTAGCTCTTTTTCTATAACTTGACTTCTTAAGTAAGTAAGAAACATCCCCAAGACATATAAGAAAATATGTTTTAATGAAAATTAGATGAAGAGAGATCGACAAGCTTAAGAGTTCATATTCTATATTTAAGTTTCTTAAGTACATATAATTTTAATAAAAAACTGATTTCCAAATAAACTTTAAACTTGAATAAAACTTAAAAAGGATCTAAAATTGAAAAATCTCACTCCCAAAAAGCCCTATGTTATCAGGTTTCATAATATTTTGAATATTTTTTTACATATGTAACAAAAGTTTTTATGTTGTGTTATTTGAAATTGAACCTTTTTTGCATATTTTATTATTATCTTATTGAATTGCTTTATTCTTAAGCAAATCTTTTGTATAAATCGAAAGTAAAGTGTCTTTTATATATATATAAAAATTATAAATTATATGTATATAAAAATTATAAACTTCTTGACACTATTGACAAAAGATAATATATAGAATATACAATTTTTTTAATTTCAATGTACCTATTTATATTTTTTCTTTATTTAATTTTTAGTGTCCCAAATCATTTTTAATATTGAATTGAGCCTTGTAAGTTGCATGAGAACCATGAAGTGATTTTGGGCTCATTCAATCGTTTTGGCCCAGTTTAAAATTGGCACTTTAAATTTTGCTGTTCCTGTTAAATTTACACTAGGTGAAGCATAAATGCAGATATCAGTAGCTAACTGACTCACTGACTGGTTGACTGATTGCTCATACGCCCCGTTGACTGCCCCTACAAACGAATGCAAAGAGTTGTCTGCGTTGGATTTCAATAACCAGAGCAGCACATTTTTTCTCCCTTTCCCCAGCTCTCTCTCTCTCTAACTGCTGGCATTTTGCTCTTGTTTGGTCTCTCTTTCTCTCTCTCTATGTTTCACTGTCTCGCTGACTCTTCGCCAGTCGAAGTCTAAATATTGGCTACAAATCAAAATTTGTTTGAGCTTCATCCAGTCACATAAATCAACATGGACCGGACATGAATCCTTAAAAAGGCAAAAGCAACAATATCAGCACAAGCAAAAAAAAAAAAGAAAGAAACAACAAAAAATTGTAAACAAAATATATCATCCACTCTGCCACATTTGACAATTTGCAAAAGTTATTGTCTAAAATGTGCATTAAATTTGCAGGACTCTTCCGTGTGTGTGTGTGTGTGTGTATGTGTGTGTGTCAGACTCCTGTCTCTCCGTGTGCCATAATTAAGAATTCAATTTAAACTTTTGCAACTTTTGCCAGGGTTACGCGGCATCAGGTGGTGGCTCTAACGTTGTGGCTTTTTGTTGGGGCTTTTTCGGGGTTCTCTTCTGTGGCCGTGTAAAGTCAAAAAGCCGCAACATCATTATGCTACACACACACACACACGACTAACTCATCTGCATGCTGCAACTGAAACTGGCAACTGGCAGCAGCAACAACGAGAGAACGTGGCACAAAAAAGTTGTCCTTAAACCATTTGAGCCACACGCACACATGGCGTATGAGCAATATAAACAGATGCTAAACAGTTTCGACTGCATATTTAATTAGCTTCAAATTGGCAAAACGAAAGAGAGGTAATATCTGGGCAATAGAATCCCTTTATAACCGAAACTTTTCACTTCCAACGACTTAACCTAAGCCATAACCACTTCAAAATTGATTCAAACAAATGTGACATTGTTAACATTCAAGTCTCATTCTAATTTTAGTTGTGTCCTCATAAAGGTCTAAATTTGGCTATATGAACTAATTATGTAAGTGATATTTGCAGCTTGGAATCAGAATTTCGTTGCACTGTTCAATGTGACTGAAAAATTATAATAAAATACCCAAAATAAAAAAAAAACATATTAATTTAAAATAGATATTTAATTATTGTCAATAATTGAAAACAGATTTATTCTGCATAATTGATGTTGAAAAATTATATTTTATTAAAAGAAAACAAAAAAAATTAATCGATAACTTCAGTAAAAAAATAATTATATTTAAAGCTTTCAATACAAAATCTAAATAATTGCAATTATTTGAATTCTTACTCATTGTAAAATGCTATTTATATTCAAAATTGTATTGTCCTCAATTTGAATGAATATGCATGAATATTAAACACTGTTTTCCATTCGGATTTCAAACAATTTTATCGGGATCGGATTTCAGGACTGTTTTCTCTTTCGTTTTTAAGTCCGTGATGAGATAAGTCATTGCCAATTCTCTCAATGCAACGTTTAGATTCAATCTCCCAAATAAATTTCAATTATTCTTCAGTATTTTAAGCTCATATTAGCCATAAGTGAATTAATTTGTTGTTCTTAATATATATTAATATATATCTTAAATAAAAGAATTTTATGTAGCAAGTAGAACCAGAAAACTAAGTTGAAAAAATAATCGAAAACAAATTTCACCCCTTTTCATTTCCAAACGTTTTAAATTGTAATGCTTATGCCATATTTTTATTATGAAGCTACAAATCAATTTAAAGTAAAATTTCAATGTTTAAAATCGTATTCATTAGGGTTAGAATGAAGCAAATTTAATTGTTTAGCCCTACAAACATTAACTTATCTAACCATTAAAGGAAATTTCAGTAGTTCAAGTGACTCTGACAATGCAGATACAAATCCCTTTTAATCAGTTAACCTAAACTTACTCAATGTCATGAATTAATACCCATACCATAAACTTTATTTACATCACGTTTTTAATCGCCAGTTTTGTAAAAATAATGTACAAGTAATTATTAACTAATATACAAAGTTTATGTGCCTTAGTTTTCTTACTCTCTAACCGGTCACCAGAATAACAAAAACCTAACCAAATTCTACGAATTGTCTATGGTGTTGGCAAGACAAATCCTCGTTGCTGTGCTTGGCCATTGATCCAATCTCGCAAATAGGCCACATTGGTATAGGCGGCTGGAAAATCCTTATTATTGCATTCAATGCCCCAAGATACAAGACCTGCTAGTTGATAGCGATCCTTTTGGCCCGACATGGTGCAGAAAAGTGGTGAACCACCATCTCCTTGGCATGTGTCCTTGCCCTCAACACCGCCGGCACAGATGAAACTTGGACTCAAGCGGAAACGAAGACCTAAAATGGTGCGTCTGAGTTTTTTCTGGCATTGGCTATGTTCCACCACCGGCAAATCGATGCGTTTTAATAAATGCTCCTCTGGGGCCATCTTCAAAGTTGCTGTTGTTAAATTCATAGGTGAACTGGGCGTTCCCCAACCAGTAGCAATACATTGAGCCTTTAGTAGATCGTCTTGCAATTGCACCGTCTCAACGGGTGGCAGGCATATGGGTTGAATGTGTGGCGAAATTTCGAAGGGCTTCTCAAGGACCAAGAGTGCCATATCGTTATGGAAATTTGCTTTATTGTATTTCTCATGCGTTAGTTTGTTGGCAATACGACGCGTCTGATAGGGATGAAGTTCACGCTGACTATTCAGATCCCAATCACCGGCACGGGCCAGAATCGAATCGGCATCATATTTGGCCACATTATGAGCAGTTGTTAGTACAAGTTGAGAATGTATTAAAGTGCCACCGCATATGTATTTGCCGTCTATATCCATAAGGGCAATCATCCAGGGATATTGAGCGAATAACGATTCATTGTCATTAAAGCCAACAAGATCATAGTATAATCCTTTGGGATTACTATAACCACAACCTTGATAAGTGAAATTCGTTGTGACTGGTTGCAATCTAGTGGACTTTTTCTCCACCTAATAGAAAAGTTGATTAATTATGGTTATTTGCCATCGTCTAGCCAAACTCACCCGTTCATTTACTGGGCAACATATCTCAAAGTATTTACAACCAAAATTGCTTGCACTATCAATTTTAGGCCTTATAATATATCTGCCATCATCATTAACCTCTCCAGTTCTACACAAATGTCGAGGGACACATAATCTTTGCCCTCCACAACTTTTATAGTCATCATTATCGTCTCCATCTTCAGCAGCAGGATCACCGCTCTTGAAGTTGATTGCTTCTGTGGTGCTAGTTGATGTTGAGGCTGTTGTATCCCAAGGATTACCAATTGTTTCTTGTTCCTGATTAAAATAATAATTGTCCAATTGCTCTTTGTCACAACAGACTAAACCATTGCCACAATAGCGATAAAAGGAGCGTGGCGTTAATAGACCTCGACCCGAATCATCACTCTTGGTGCAAATTTCTTCAATGACACAGGATTCAGTGGCTTTGCAACCGTTGCGTTGGGTTAAACCGACCTTCGCATGGCAGCTGATCAAGATGAATAATGCCCAAAGATACGAGGAATACATGTCAATCTAAGAAAAAGAGAGACAAACAGAGATAGGCATGAAAAAAACACTGAGAGAGACAGACAGTAATGTTTCGGGGTAATTCCCATTAAAAATTTAAATTTATATATTATTTATAATTGATTTAAATAAATGATTTATGTTTTTATTACTCTGTAACTCACATGAGATTACTAAGCGTATACTCAATATTTAATTAATACAATCAATTTGAATAATTTAATCAATAGATCAACTTTTCTTGCTACTATATAATTTCTACTCACTTGTAATCCCATGGAATAAGCGTTGAATTGAAATCTCAATGCAACAGCAGCTCGTTTGTAACTGAATTCATTTAGCTTCCACACTCGGAATTTATAAGCGAACGCAAAAAATTAATTCACATGGATTTTCAAGTCTTAAACATACATATATATTTTAGTATTACTCTTAAATAACTCTCATTCTCTTTTTTTCCTGATAGATGATGATGATGATTAACAAGATAATCTCAGATCTGTCTCTCTCTCTCTCTCTCTGTGTCTTTGTCTCTGATCTCTTCAATATATTTCAAGCCGGTTCTATAAATGCTCGATAATCGCATTGAGATGCTTCAGTTGAAGTTGAGTGCGCCATCGGAACGTATGAAAATTAATTCTTTGCAAACGGAATTCAAGTTTTTTTTTGTTTTCTGTGTGATATATACATAAGTATGTACATACATACACACAAATGTATTTATATGTACATACATATTTGTATTTAAATCAAATGCGCATATATATGTATATGTATATATATAGAAATCTATATTAATAATCAATATATATGATTTTGATAGACTGATTTGTGATCTTTGTTTATTTCTGCCAATAATAAATAATGAGTCGAGTTCCGTTTTCATATAAACGTTGCGGTTTTACAAACTAAACACGACATACAGTGGTCAAAACTATAGTGAAAATTGTGTGAAAATTAATCACTTGGATATTAGCCTACATAAAAGATTTAGTGTAACAAAATAAGAAAAATATACACTCATTTGAACTGATAACGTTAAAATAAATTATATTTACGTTGCAATAAATGCATCCATTATAGCTCATTCTTATCAGCACTAATGAGCACTTTGGAATTTCATCGAGTACATTTTTTCTAAATACCTCAACTGCTAAAAAATAGGCCTAGTGAAAAATAAAATTTTGCAAAATCAAATAAAAAGTATTCTCAATTCCTTTAACAGTTTTAATGTGCCTAGTTCAAAAATTTATAATTTGAAATATATAAATTTATGATTAAATGTTTCAAATAAATATTTATCGTTACTGGAATATATTTATTCTATAAGTGTTCAAAATCAATAAGAATGAAGAATTCAAAATAATTGAAAAATAAGGGATTTTTTCTAAAATAAGAATTAAAATTAGATTTAATGATTTTTAACTTGATAATGATTTGGATTGCTTAAAATTGTGATAGTACTTTATAGGGATAAAAGAATACGCTAAAGAAGCAACGACAAAATACAACTATATCGCCCCTCATTAACATCTCCAACTATAATAAGATAGACATAAACAGATTAAAAAAAAACTACTTTTCAACCTAAGTAAACTTTCAATTAAACAGAAATCTAACTAGTATAAGGCCATAAATAGTCACTACAAATTCGCAGTAGATTACTAGCTTAAAGAGCTAAATACCAAGAAAAACTCACACCATATAAATAAGACTACATTTACGACATATGAGACTAACACCCGAAAACCCTTTTCTTTTAAATAACTCAAAATTATTGTCATATCCTTGACATGTCCACGAATGTTTCAAAGCCTTAAAAACCCAAATCCAAAACCACTTCTATCTAAAAAAACGTCTGATCGAAGTTGCATAGTATTTTAAATATCATAAATGAATGTTTATGGCTGTCTACTAGAAACCTTACCGACTTCATTAACAACTTTTTTGATAATACTTTATTAAAAAGTAGTAAATTGTCATCTTTGGTTCTCTAATATTTATAGATCTTAATGCAGGACATACTAAATTTTAGCCACGAAATTTCGTCAACTTAAAATATTTGTATTTTTTGTAGCTTCACGATGATGGCATTTCGTGGATGGAAGTGGCTGCAAGTGCTGGCCCTTATCTGGTCAATAAACTTCTCCTATGGACAAAATGTAGACTCTCTGTGCCGCTCTGATGAGGTTTGTGTCACTGTGCAGCGTTGCAATGAGACCGATGATTCGGGACGTTTCAAGGGTATACAACCACGGATAGCTCGCTTTTGTGGTCCTAATATGAATAACATATGCTGCGAGCGAGAGCAACTGGAGAACTGGGATGCCGATGCAGCAAGTCGAGCTGGACAACCCACATCGGGAATAATGACAAAATCAATTGTGGGTCAATCAGTTGGCGACGATGATGAGAGATATGAGAGCTGTGGACCAAATATGGAATGTGTGCCAAGGAAATTGTGCCAGGACAATATAATAATCGATGATGGACGACATATTATCAATCCAAGAATTGGCACAAGTGAGTGTACGAAATCTTTGCATCGTTGTTGCCGCATAGATCAGAAGGTAAAATGTTTAAAAAAAAGAAAAGGAATTTAAAAGTTTATCCAAGTACTTTGTCTGATTTACAGTTAAATGAAGATGAGAGTCCGTATATTGCCAAGCTAACAAATTTCAAATATCGGGGATGTGGCTGGAGCAATCCCATGGGTCTCATTCCCGACAAGGATACCTATGAGTATGACTCGGATGTGTCTCTGTTCGGGGAATTTCCCTGGATGATGGCCATATTTACGGGACGTAATCAATATTTATGCGGCGCCACTTTAGTTCATCCCCAATTGGTAATAACAAGTGCTCACAATATCAGAAATCAAACAGTGGACACACTAGTTGCTCGAGCCGGTGAATGGGATCTCAATAGTCTGGATGAACCGCATGAGCATGTGGTGGCACGTATTCGTCAAATAATCACCCATGAGGAATTCGATCCGGATAGGTATTACAATGATATTGCTTTGCTGGTGCTGGAAGAGCCGATGAAATTGGCACCACATATTCAACCACTGTGCCTGCCACAGCAGGAGTCACCGAAAGTGAAGGCCGAATTCAATACGGGAGTCTGCTATGCCACCGGTTGGGGAACCAAGAAACCAAACAGCGATAAGCTGGAACGCGTATTGAAACGCATTGATTTGCCGGTGGTGGGCAAAGCCGAATGTCAGGGGATGTTGAGAACAACAGTTCTGGGTAGAATTTTTCGATTGCGTCCCAGTTTTATTTGTGCTGGTGGCCAACGGGGCAAGGACACCTGCAAGGGTGATGGCGGTTCACCACTCTTCTGCTCGCTGCCAGGACACACTGATCGCTTCCAAATGGCTGGCATAGTGTCGTGGGGCGTTCAGTGTGGCGAGGAGGACTTGCCAGCGGTTTATGCAAATGTTGCATATCTCAGAACTTGGATCGATGACAAGGTCAAGGCATTGAATTTCACTCTGGAAAAGCCATAACAGAAAACACGACAAATCTCAATCGTAATAATTAATAAATAGAATTTAAACAACGGATTTATAGGCATCCCAAGGAATAATACAAACTTACAGATATCATGGAAAATTAATTCGATTTCTTTTCTTTTTGTTTATGGTATGGTAGAAGAAGGTAAGAATAACATTTTATTGGCCATTTTAAATGGTCTAATACAGACTTAATTAAGTACTTTAAGTAGTTTTTAGTATTTTCAGCGTTATCTATCTTTATTTATATTTCATTCAAAATTATATCAACTTTGTATAGGTTTTAGTGCAGGTTATGCAATGAATTCCCAATTGAATGCAGCAGCCTGACAGTCGAATTCCCAAATCTAGGTGAAGCCGTATTTTAGTTCGACTACGGCAAGAGATCAATTAAGTTAATTTTCCAGCCTTGAAATCATTTTTTAAAGAATATATAGAGTATTTGAAAGAGTATATAATCCTTTGGATATGTTTTTTTTAACCTCCAGCTATGGCCTAATACAAATATGTTAATGGTTTTTTGATTGTATTGACGAACTAGATCCTTATAGCAGAGATTTCTTGCTTACTTATTTAGATCCATATATTTACTTATTTAGATATATATTTATGGTTCGAGATACCCAAAATTATTATCTAAATTACTGGTCCATAGATACGAATCTGGTTTCTATATCTATATATTTTTCACGGGAGCCAGTTACAAGCCTATCATACGTGTTTCCATGTCGGGGTCTGGCATTACCATGATCCTTCCGATACACATGGGAGATGACACGCAAGACTCTTTCTTTAACCACTAGTTTACCATGAAACTAAGTACACAGAAGCTTTGATTTATAGTTATAATTCGTTTATTAATCACTTGAATCACTAAACTAAGACTGCCGCTCTTCCAGAGATCGGGGCCTTAAATATACCTCGATAGGGCTGATCAACGTCTATTGATGGTACTGTGGCCGATGTTGACAGTAGGTTGCTCTTCCGGTGAATTCATCAGAAATGGGTTGGTTACAAAGGTGAATAGAAAAGTGTTTATGCTAAGTGATAGAAAGTTAGTATTGGGTCAAGCGTTAAAGTGCTTACTCTAGGTATAGGAAGTCGATTAAAATGAGTCACAACGTACTTCTTAGGGTTACGGGATGTGTGTTTTGTCATCGTGACTTTTAAAGAGGGCGGGTATACTACCCAGAACTCATTCAGCAGTTTCTGGTATTGCGTGTCGTCTTGCTGCATCATAGTTGGTCGGGGTGCAGGGCATGGATCTACTTGTTCTGAAGGATTTGGCGAATCGTGGAGAAACGCGTGTGCTAACTTCTATGTATATATTTGTATATATATGCTCAATTAGAAGTATTTTCATATACATATGGGAGATGCCTAGGATTATACAGCTTGTGTAATACACGTTTTTGACTTCGTTTCAGTTTACTCTTTATAGCATAGAGCAGTAATTGAGATCCCTGAGTTCATACTGCTTTTCAAGTACTTTCATAGGCGGTCACAGCGGGAAATAGAAGCAAAAATTGAGACAAAGCCTGCAGAAAGATTCCAAGATAGAACCTTTTGACCCACAGTGATGTATGTAAGTATAGACATACATATATTGATAGTTATACATGTTATCAATAAACTATACTACACAATTCTATAAAGACAATTGCTTGAAGATTTGTAGCGCAAATTTATTTATTATTTGCAGGCATACTTTTGAGCGAAATGATTTCTGTTTGATAGAAATATATTCTTATCATTTATCAATGTGTTTCCATGCCTTATCTATCTTGGCTATCTCTTGCCATAGCAACTTGTCTCATTCCCACCCCAACCCCTCCTTCCCAGAGGTTTCCAACTGGGCAGAGCGACCAACTGATTTATTGCAACTTTTATCGCCGCATTGTGAAGTAAAAGCAGTAGCAGAATACGAAGAAGTAGAGAAATAAGAAGGCAGCTTATAAATAGTCCAAGTCATAGCATATTGTAGATGCTGTTTTCCCCTTCCCTTCTCCTCCTTTCCTCTCCACTCACTTCCTATACTTGCACAAAATTAAGTGAAAAAGCTGAAAAGAAACAACAGAAATGGCAACAGCCGAACAACATCAGCTACAGAGAAGCCTCCTTCATGGCCAGCATGGAATCGGGTTAAGAGTTTCTCCCGGAGCAAGAGAAGAAAAAAAGAAAGAAAAACGAAGCAAAGCAGAAAAATGAAATAAAAAATTGAGAAATTACACGCTGTGCAAATAGCTAAAGGGAATTGATTTTCGGGGCTGCTCCCTGCTCCATGAGTGCTTCAGCATCCAGCACTTGAATTGTTTCAGCGAATTTCTTATTATTTATTGCTAATACTCATGCTAGTTGCTATATCTATGGATTAGACTGGTGGTGTATCTTATATCATACATCTAAAAAAAGCTTCTTTAATGACAATATCTTAACATTTTATCATTCCATTTTGAGGGTATAGAAATTTGTACTTTTCGGTATATTCTTCTTTCCACATGAAGTTATAAGCCTTAATAAAAGAAACACCGATGAGAAACTATCATACAAAGATCCCATTATCAATGACTCGTTTTCTCTTTCTGCAATGACTAGGAAAATTAAAATGCTACCTATATAAAATCTATATATTTGCCTTAAGTTGTTCCATGAAGATTCTTATTGGGTATCAGTTTAGTTTCAACATTTAAATTCAGTTTACCTAATCTTAATATTTCAGGCCTTGAGAATGAAACTAAACTGATTTCTTACGCATTCATTTTATAGATGGATAGCTACTAAAACAACAATAGAAACAAACACATTTAAAGTGGCAAATTTGGAGAATTGTGCAAGCAATAAACCGAAGAAAGGAGAGGGAAAGAGTGAGCGAGTTAGTAACAAATAGAGAGAGAAATAGATTTGAATGTGTCGTTGACATTTGCTGTTGTATCTCATTTTCAATCCCCAAAGCACTTCTTCTTCTCTCTAACTCTCTCTCTAACTCACTCCCTGTCTGCCTGTCTGTCCCTCTCATGTCGTGAGCAAATTCATGGTTGATTAGTTTAGTTTCCATTTCCTTGAAGCTGGGGCAAAAATCAAATATTTGCCAAATTGATTATCATTTAATTATAATAAAGCATAATGCAAAATGCATATGCAAACTGCAAATGTGTGCGTCTATGTCTCCCTCTCTCGTGTATGTGTGCATGTTTGCAATTATAATGGCCCTGGCCGCAATTGTGTTGCATACTTTGAGGCACATTTTCTCTGCCCCGCTTTCAGTCTCTGCATAGCTTGTGCCCTCTAGTTCTCTCTCTCTCTCGCTCTCTGGCATCAAATTACAAATGATATAGTATCAAGTGAGGAGGGGTAGGTCGTGAGGGGGAAATGGTTTGGGTTCAAGGGAACCATTGCTGCTTTGTGGCCTGCCAAACGGGAAATAGAAACAGCTGCAAATGGCAGTTAGTTCTGCTGGTGGATGGGTGGCTAAGTATGTGTGAGCCCCATGGATGTTGTATGAAAAAAAAAAAATAGGAAAACATGCCACTAATGTTGCAACACACACTCACATACACATACACGTGAACAATTGACACTGGGTAATTGCAGTGGAAAATCCGCTAAATGCAACCATAACCATGTTATTTAGACACCCTATAAACAGTGGTCTATGATGAACTCATAGAAACTATATAATCAATAAAATGATACATAATATTTTTATAAAAATAATAATTTAACTGTCTTTATCAAATTTTTTAACTATTATTATTTTCAACTTTTGGTTAAAAGTTAAATAAGTAGTTGAATAAAGCTAAAGAAAGTGGAAGTAAAACTAGGAAATACATACTTATCTGAAAGATCCTTCTGAAATGTTTTTTCTTGGGAGGTTCTTAAACATATTTTTCCCAATCCTATTTTAATGCTTCTTTTTTTTAATGTGTATGTTTTTTGTATAGTTTAAGTTCAAGTTTCTTTTTAAGAGCGCAAATAAAAATTTAAATTCTTTTTAATTTACTACTTTTTCGAGATTTAACAAAATTTTTAAGATAACTTTTGGATTATTTTTCAATTATTTAGTATAAATACATCTTGAAACATGTTTAGACAATGATTTATTCATGCTACAGCAACCAGAAAAAGTTATGTAAAGTCAAGAATTGCAAAAAATATGTATGTATGTACATCATTCGTAAATACATCCAATTAGCTGAAACAAGAACTGAGCAAAAAAACATACAAAAGGATTTTGAATTATTTTATTTAAATTTATTATATACAAAATATTTTTCGACATTTACCAACCTTTTTTGTTTGCCTGATCAAGAACGACTATGTTTTATATAGATCTTTTCAATTTGTCCGATTTTGATATCGTTTTACCTAATGAATAGAATCCACTTGGTAAAAAAGATATAGAGCCAAGATATATGATATATGAGCCAAGATATATGACCAAAAAGTCATCTACAACATTTAAAAAGAACACCTGTCAAAAATAGTTAATTACCTTTAATTAACTAAAAAGGCGATACTCACAATAAAATTTCTAATAATGTTTTGTATCATTTGAATGAGAAACCCAAGCAGAACAGAAAGTCTATTATGACCACTTGACCACAAGAAAGAATTGAAAATCTTTTAATCAAAAACTAGATATTATGAAAAAATCAGTTACAGTTACAAAAAAGCGATAAAACTGATTGTAAGATGTAAAATCAAAGACGAAAGGAAATCCTGTCAAAATAGTTGTTGTTGTCTTCAGACTAATTGTAAGACAAAAGTTTAAAACAATTTATATAAAGACAATTTTTCAAATCATGAACAATTATTACTTAAGGATCTTAACTAATTTAATAATAAATTAAAAATCAAATAGTATCTTAAGAATTTCAAAAGTTTTTATAACCTGTACACCTAAAACGATCAAAGCCATTAATAGTAAATATATTCAAAGAGAGATTATGTTTAAAGTCGACTTCTTGTGCTTTAGTCAACTCCTCCCACTCGTTGTTCTGTTTGCCTACTTCAATCTCTTTCTCTCTCTTTCTTTTTGTGTCCGTCTCGCTCTCATAATATTCTTTCACATTCACATTGTTGTCATGCTAATTAACAGCCCGAGAATAAATTACGAACATGCATTTGAAAAATGCCAAACCCTGTGGCCAGTGAAAAAGTGTCATGGCTGCTGGGCTGAGAGGAATGGACTGGAGATGGTGGGGGGGTGGGGGCGGATGAAGTATGGGTGGAAAAGTAGTGAAGCCTGCCAGCTATCATTGTGCTGGTGGATTTCGCTCGTTCGCTTCAGTTCGTTCAGTTCGAAACAATTAAATGCATGCCAACGTTGCGTATACGCAACGCAACGTAACACATTAAGCATGCGCCCCGTGTATGCCGCTTCATATCCAGTTCTATATGCTATTGCTCGGCTCGCCCATACAAACACATATAGGCAATTTCATTTCCTATTCCAAAACGACATGTTGTCAGGCATTTTAGACAATTTGTTATGCAAATTGCTTATTAACTTTATGACCAGCTCTACTTGTCCACTTGTCGCGTTGCACACAAAACATTTTGAATTGTCAATTAGCCTGGATATATGTTTCTACATATGTATGTGAAGAGAGAGAGAGAGAATTAGTAAAAGAATTTATTTAAACAATTCAATAGAAGTTTGAACCATTTTCCAATGTATTTAGGTATGAACATAAAATTGTCAGACTTCGATTTTAATTTATGTTCCTCCAATGTGACTCTTCCCGTGACCAGCTCATCCCCCTCGTTGTATCACCTGCTAATGACATTGGCGCTATGGTGCGCTATGGGCCAAATGGCCTTTAGTTTAATTGAAAAATTTCATTTTGTTTTAGCTAAATGGCAGCTGTGTTATTTATGGCATCTACTCGATGTTGCCCATAGAATTCTCTAGCTATTCGACTCCACCTCCCTCTCTTCCCATCCCTTTCCAACGTAATATAGCCATTGGGCACTTACTCAGTAGCCGTGGCTGGTGGGAGGTGGTCCGGGGGCAATGGCATGATTTGTGTTGTTTCATTTTAATGATGCCAGTGGGAAAGCAAAAAGAGACTGCATAACAGGGCAGTTGGTGTAGGTGTAGCTAAAAATGTATAGCAAAGTTGTTAATGATAAACTCGTTTTGCAATAAATGAGCTAAAGTTAAATAGCTAATAATTAATATTATAGTTTGAAAAGCACAATTTATGCAAGTTTGGAAATCTTCATAAGACGTAAATTCTCTTCTAGGAGAAATTAATTGTTTTTATTGATTTGCTATCTATGTATATCTGATATTATTAGTGCTACTTCTTTGCAATCTTATATGTACGTTTATATGTGCATATATATCTAATCTTATGATGTTCATCAAGTTAACCTCTAAAGTGGATCCAACTTTTATTTGAGGGACAGTTGTTTCGGTTAGAGACCTAAAAGGAAAAAGTTCCCCTTCTAAACATTTGGCAGAATCATTCAAGAAAGACCTTTATTTTACAACTTTCAAAGTTTTCTTTAAAAATTCTTGCCATTTTCTTTGGTGAATCTATAAAGTTCATAATATTTGTGAAGAAAATTTGAAGAAGATTGGATTTTGGAGGTAAAATTAACCAGTTCTCCCTCAGAATTTCCCTAATTTTTAACTATCTCAATATATATAAGAATAACAATATGTTATCAATATATTTCGCCTTTGCCATCTTCTAATTAAATTTATTTTTGTAAAATGTTGACTTTGTTTTAATTGCTGCTAATCTTTTAAAATCTTTATGGCATTTACATATCATGAATTTGAACAAAAATCTGTCATTTTGTAGCTTGGGAAAACTAAGAATTTTTTGAAAAATCTTGGCTAAACTTTTGAGATATTAAAAAAAGAAAAAAAATTTTATTTTCCTGCCTTTACAGCAGTCAATTTTTAATTTATTTTCATTTTGTCTTTATTTTCTTTACAACTCATGTTATTTTTATCATAAAATCTTTACAAAAACTAATTTTTGTTGCCAAATTTTTAATTTTCACATAGAAACCATCGTCAAGATTTGTCAAAACAAAATATGTGAAAATAATGTAAAAAAATTGTTTCTATGAATTTCTAAAATTTGTATACCATTTAAATTTGTTGTTGTTTGAAATATAACTTTTTCAAGTCAATAAAAAAAAATTTTTAACAAAGAGCTGGGGAAGTAGAAATTTTTTTGCCATATTTGAAGTTTAAAAAAATATTGTACCCTAACCTGAAGATTGTGAAATTTGGTCATGGAATTTTCAGTGCTTTTTGGAATGACTTTTGATTATTCCTAAAATATAAAACACCTATAAACATTTAAAATCACTCTTTTGTGACTTCATAACTTTTAAGATGAAGCAACTTTTGGTTATTGTGATTATTGAGCCTTTAAATTTCCATTAGCTTTAAGAGTAACGTTTAAAAGTGCAATTAGGCAGCGTAAAACAATGCATCAAAGCACGACATATACAAAAGGACAAACAGGATACGCCTCCCGCTAGATTCTTTCCGAGCAGTCGCCAACCTAAATATCGTGTATGTGTGTGTGTGTGGGGTGAAAAACAGAAAAAAGAAAACAAGAACTAAAAATACATGCATATGTAGAGCCAAGAGCGAGCACATGAGGAAAAGAACTGCAAGAAATAGTCAAACAAGCCAACTACTACTAGCCACACCCACAAACACACAAAGAGTAGGCGTAGCAAGTGAGTAGATTCCTGTGTCCTCAGTCCTAAGTCCTTTGGGTTCATAAGATTATCTTGCCGACTCTAGACTCCTCCTGACTACCGTCTACCGACAACTGACTTTGCGGTTGTTTGTCTTCGACGGCATTACGCTGCCTTAATCTATATGCAAATTACTAAGTAAGTGTGTGTGTGTGTATGAGAGAATGTGTGTGTGTGTGTGTGTGTGTATACATGCATGAGACTGTAATCATTGTTGTGGTCGTCCAGTCCTTTGCTGTTTAGTCTTTAAGGTACACCAAATGAAAATGTTAGCCAAGAATCAGGCTAACAGGTAACCCAACAAAATTATTCCAAAAATGATATTTTGTTTTAACATTCATGCTAAATTACAACCCTTGCTCTGTCAGAGGCGTGGTCGGAATTATTTCTTACCACAAACCAAGAGATTTGAGCCAAACAAAAAAAAACCAAAACTTTGTAGAACTAAGAACCATTGACTTTAGAAATGGTCAGGAAGGAGACCAACTAAGACGGACTTAAAGCTAAGGTAGACAAGTTAACGACTATCAACATACTCTTTAAATGAAATGGTCATATGAGTTTTGGAAAGAGAATGACACTTTCAATTGATTCAACATTTCTTCAGCAGATTTAGCTCAAGGTAAAATTTCTCAAATCGGTACAACAAAAAATTAAATCTCATGATAAAATTTTGTAAAAATAAAGAATAAAGAAAGAAAATTAAGCTTCAGCCTGGCTTTTCCCCCCTTTGGAATAGTGCAAGATGAGCATATTAAAAACGAATTTAATTTAATACGAATTTTACATGTTTTTCGCTTAGTTAAGAGATAAAAGCTAACAATTCTTCAACTCAATTTCTAGATCGTTTTGGTATTTACTTCGAGATAAAGAATTAATTCAAATACTATACAAACATTTGGATAACAAAAATTTAGAAAATTTTTTTTTTTTATTAAAGAATTTCCTTGGATTGTTTTTTAACTATTTTCATTAGATTTCTTTTTGGAAAGAAAATTTTCTTAAAATCTTTATTCTAGAATCTATAACGTTTTTGGATACTTTCAGAAACAACTCTTTTATGAAGAAGAAGAACTCAGAATGTCAAACTGAAAACAAAACTAAAATTTTAATTCTAGTTTAATTTATTAAATATATAATAATAATTAATATGTTTTATTCACTTATTTCTAAACCACTTTTATCTTTTTAATATATATTCAGAATGCATTTTAAGATAGCAGATTTAAGATTGTTAAGAAAATTATTAAAATTTTAAAATGTCCATGGTTTTAAAAATATTTATATGTCTTTGCCAATCCTATTTACCTATTTCCTAAACACAAAAAATTTTAAGATGGCTAAAAGGCAAAAACTTCGTTTTTGAAAATATATTTTTAATCCCATTTCCAGACAATTCAAACTTTAAGCAAATGAAAAACGATATATAAAATTTCTATCTCTTTGTTTTTGCATTTTTCTTAAAATAATTTTACTATTTCAGTATTGAAGTATTGAAGTGGGAAAAATGGACACAATTCAATCCACAAGAAACACAAGATCTATATGATCTTATCTTTTGCAGAACTTGATTGTTCGACTGGGGATAGTATGGTAAGTAGTCTCTCTGTCTGTCTCTCCCTTCTTCTCTGTCTGGGTACGCAAAACTTCTCACTAGTCCCAAATCATCCATGTCTAGAGTCAATGGAAATCTTGCAAAACTCCTTTACTTGACAACTTCAACTCCTTGAGGATTGTGGCTGGGGGATGGATGGATGGATGTTTGGGTGGAGGTTTGTTGCTTCTTCAACTTGCACTAATTAAAACTGCAACAGCTGGCAGCTTCAAGATGCGAGATGAGAGGGAGAAAAAAAAAGAAAAAATAAGTAAACATTTGGCAAATGTGCAACCGGGCATACAAATTTTCCTCTCCTCACACTTAGTCTCTCTTTCTCTCACCTCTCCCCTGGGTGGGTCTGCATATAATTCGACTAAACTTGCTCTTTGATTTTTTGCTTTTCTGCTTCTTTTTTTGTTTGGTTTAAATTTTTGAACTCTGACTCTCTAACTCCGTCGACAATTGGAATGTTCACAGTCGCTGTGCGTAATTTGATAAGCAAATATTTTTCAATATGCCACACAGACTGGAAAGTGAGAGGTGAAAGAGTGAGAGCATTTAATAAAGAGCGGGCAAACAAAAGGTGAAGCAGGTGAATCAGGTGAGCGACGGGGCTAAATGTTGCCCGGAGCCAACATCAATTTGCATTTGCCGTAAAGAAAACAAAAGTTGTATTTAGCATGGGAAAATGATATGAATGAATGAATATATATGTGCATACATATATACATAAATGTATATGCATGTTTTGCTTTCATTAAATTGCGCACAAATGTTTGAAAAAGAAGGCAAGAAAAAAAAAACAGACCAACCAACATTAAAGAGATGGAGGGATTTTATTATGGTTCCTGGTCCTGCTAATCAGGTGTGGAGCGGAACATTTCGTTTACTTATGTACCTTCATTTTGGCTGCTGCATCTGTTGGGAACAAATTTACCTGGCTTGGTGTCGACATTTTTATGGGTTCTCTCCTCTAACAGAGGAGCAGCAGCAGCAGCAGCAGCCACTTGGGTGCCCAATTAAAAGTTTTAGCACATTTTCACTTGAAATTAATTGTCGGTAAACGTAATTCATGTCCGAGACAAGAATGCGCAAGTGAGCAACAACAGCAGTAACAGGGAACTGGAACAGGAACATGGACACGGAATTGGTAAGGGAAGCGATGGAGAATACATGGTCATGAAGTAGGTGAAGGAATATATATAGTTAAAGGAGCTGAAGGAACTCGTAGAGGCAGGACCACACTCTCTCGTAAGTGTTTGCCAAATGCAACAGCAACATTTTGGTTGGTTTTTGGGGGATCTCGTGTCTGCTGCCACTTTGTTGCCTTATTTTTTGGATCTTATTACCATTGCATACTTATGGGCGCTAATGTTGCAACATTTCGTAAGCGAAATGCTCGTTCAAAGTTGAGAAACGCCCCATAAAGAATGTGTTCAACACACACTTAACCAAATAACACTAGCCATTTCACAAAATTACCTACATTTTCTCTTTTTTTTCGTCAAAATTGAAGTGACTTTAATTTAATTTTTACTAAGTTTGCAAAGCAGTATTTAGAGTTTTTTTTAAATGTTGTTTAAATACAATATGTGTAAGGGACTACATTCTCATTTTTTAACTTCGGTGTATGGGAAAGTTCACATTAGAACCATTTCTTTGTGTTTCTTAGAATTATCTAGAGATGTATATTACAAAGTTCGAGAATTGAAGTCATTTGAATTGTCCAGCAAACATTCAAGTAAATTTAAGAGATTAGATCTCTGGTGTTTATCAACACTTTTTGACGTTGTACAGCCTTCTCTTAGACAACACTGAAAAACCAACACAACAAAACATTAACGAACACCAAATAACCCAATAAAATGGCGTCTTAGACTTCACGTAACAATTGGATTGGTGAATTATGATAATTTAAAAATTAAAAATGCATACAAATTTAATAAGTTATTTTTACCCATCCAGTTGATATCACCTTGGATCTCATGTTTCAATCATATCTTTCAAGTTAAATTCACATAAACAAAAATTAACAATAAAATGGCAGAGTTCTTAAATTTTTCCTTGCAACACATTTGCATGTTTATTTGTAGCTTGCCATTTTTCTTCTCTATCTGCGACAGAGGCGTCTCCAATTTCCATCCAAAAAACGATAATCTATTCCAATTTCAGCAATCCTTCAAGCAAAACAATTGGAAAAACATCAATTTGAAAGCTAACTGCACGACCTCAATAACCACACACTTATTTCTTAATTTTCAAACCAACAACAACCAAGCGTACAATAAGAAAGCTAAGCTGACGACACGGCGTTGCCAGATGCTATGTAAATAACTTATCATATGCCATAGAATAACTATTACAAGTGCTGGTAACCCTAAAAGTGAGATTAAAATGTTGAAAGCAAATGTGTTGCTTACTTTTAGAGGCAAAATAAGTAACAAAGCGAAGCTGAGTACAAGATTTCATTAAAGCTTCTTGGAATCCGTAGTCAAAGGTTAAATAAGACAGCAATTGTCTCTACACATATTTAGCAGCTCCAATTAAGAACTCAGTTTGCCAGCTTTGACCTTTGCAAATGCTAAAGAACTTAATTCTCTCACCTCACATTTCCGACACGACACTTTTCTCTCACACATTCTGTGACCCATTCAAATGTTTATTTACCCTAAAGGGTGGAGTGCGGGGGTAGCGGTAATAGATGCATTTGTCCTTAAGCTTGACTAATCAACTTGGACACTTTCACACACACACACACTCATCTCTCCTCGAGCCAGTGCTAATTATGTGAATTGGCCAAGAGCACTTGGCTCTGTCTGACACTTTGCCAGGCAATTGTCATGGCGACATTTGAACACTTGTATGGTGGTGGGAAAAGAGGAGGAGGAGGAGAAGGTGATGCTAAAATGAATGCTGCATACTCGGCATAGATGAGTGCATATCAAAGAAAAGAAGCGCCAGCATGTGACAAGCTAAACAGACCACCATCATCATCATCATTATCATCTTGAACAGGAACGGAAGAGAAAGTAGAGATGCCAATTCAAATCAATTCTGACAGAAAAAGTCCGGAAAGCAACAGAGTTAGAGTAGGTCAGGGTCAGCTACATATGTACATACATACATATGTGGGGTGCCAGTTACTCAACCATTAACTAGCCCAACTAGCTGACCAAAAATGGAAAAAACACAACAAACAAAAGCCCAAGAAAGACACCGAATGGCTGCCGTTGGTACACTTTTGTGAATTGGCATACACGTGTTCAAAGACAAACAACAATATGCCAAAGACTGAACCAAAATCAACTCACGTTCGGCTCGTTATTTATTCACACACAAGCACACACACACACACACACACACACATTTCCAACTATTTTGGCCTAAATGGTGCACTTCTCTAAATGGCCGCAAAAAAGCATCAAGCAATAACAACACTAAAAATAAGAAGAAGAAAAAAAATAGACCAAAAAAAGACCAAAACGAACGAATGAAACCAAATACAATCTATGTACAAACTACAAACATACAGTCAAATAACAATAACAATTCAATCAAATGTTCTCATGCTGCTCCAATACACATACAAGCAAACATACATACATACATATATCTATATAGGTACATATATAAAAAAAGTATATGGAAATCTTCAAATGGTAACAAATAACAACAATGTGATATTGAAGGGAACGGGGGGTTCGTAAGGGTTAGATCTAGTTCCACATCGTTTGCCTTTAGAGCTGGCTAAGAAATGGTGATAGAGAGCAGCGCGGGGAGGGGAAGTATTTTGGCCACAATGTTTTGATTTAAAAGTCCAAGCTTTTTTTTTAATCTTACCACCTTGGCTCTCTCAGAGGCTGCGCAGTTCGAATGTGTCCCAAAATAACCGTTAGTTATCTAAAGCATCTACAGGAGAGCGAGAGCAAAAGAAAGGTCTTTCTCTCTTTAGACCACATTAGTGGCCAGTAAACAATTACCCCTCACCAAAGTTAGGCGATGTTTTTATACCCTTAACCATAAGGGTATTATAAGATCTTAATCTTAACTGCTTTCAATCCAATTTAGGCAAACTCATTGACGTTAAGAGCTGAAATTTGTTGATTTATTAATCGCCATGGTAGCAAATTTGCAAAAAGCAGAAAGTATCTTCGGAAAATCATTTCTGCCTACACCAAAATTATAAGACGACCACAACTACTCAGCTAAAAGATATTGTAAAAGTTCTATAACTTTTACAATTATGAACTTAAATACATCAAATGAATTCTACCCTTGACCTACCTTTTCTACCTTTGACCCTTACTTAGACCTTCTTGACCTTGTAATAAAATTCATAGAATTTGAAATTCGATTTCTATCAAGTTCCTTTTAGCCTTTGAGGCAAAGTGCTTATGAACAGTTAAAGAGGAAAGATAGAACAGGTATTAAAGACAAAATCATTTAAATTATTGAAAAAATAATTTGAAAAAAAAAAACATGAAAACATATTTCCAGAATCAAGTATGTACTGATATTAACATTTGAGAATAATTCAAACCCAGCCATTCAAGGGAAATAAACAAACATATATACGAAAGTAAAAACAAACATCAGAAGTAAAATAAAATATACATATTTATTTACAAAAATGCAGAGACGCCGCAAATTGAGTTCCATTAAATCACGAAAGGTCAATGTTATAGTTCATCTGATGGTTATCGATCAGGATCGTTTATTGCCAGTGGTTATAATTGGAGCCGAAAGTCGCCTCGATGCCTTAAACGAAATGAATCAAGTGCGTTACTTGGAATTAAGTTAAACAAAATGTATCAAAAATTAACCGACTTCGCGAATTGGAAGATGTTGGAATAAAGCTGAACTTCATTTTGTTTTAGAGTTCCCTCCTTGGCAAACACATTTTTACGACTTCTAGTTTCCATTCCCCGAATAGATCTGTTTAAATTGGTGAGGGGTAAGAACTTGGGTGTGTGTTTGAGTGGGTGGGGAAAATGGGAGGGGGAGGTTGTTGAAGTTTTGCAAACGCGTGTGCATTTTCACAGCCATTTGAACTTGGCAACATTCGCAAAATGTGCAACATGGCGTAAAGAATTCGTGTTAAGAGCAGAATCAGTTAGCAAAAAGAAGAAAAAAAAAAGCCTTTTTCAAACAATTTACATAGAACCAAGAGAACGAGATGTTTTGAGAGTAGACACCCTTTTTTTTTCTTGTATGCACAAATCAGTGAAAACAAAAAGGTCTCCCGCCTATTGACTTAGGCCACGAAAAAAGAAATAAAAGAAATAACTGAAAACAATTGAAATAGTTGCATCAATTGAAATCAAATTGTATTTAATTTACCAAATTGAAATGCCAAAAGGCACTCACATGGAATGCAAGGGACACGACACACACACACACACACACACACACAGTCAACCGCACCTAATGTGCTTTCAATGTCAACGAAAGTAACACACACACCCGAGAGGGAGCAAAAAAGTAGATGGCAACTTTGTGGTAACTTTTGCTACAAAAGTTGCAAAACTTTCACTTTGAAGGACACATGGCCAAGAGATAGACATAGGATGGTATGTATGGATGGGGGAGAGAGTCTCGGCCGAGACAGAGACACTGGAACCGTCAGTCAATCTCAGTTCGCGCCAAAAGCGGAAATCAGATGCCATATCACAGGCAAGACGAACTCAGTGTGTGTGTGTTTGAACAAGGCCAGTCTGTTCCACAAAAGCGGAAATGAAATCTAAGTGAACATTGAGTAAAAACAAACGACAACATAAAATCGAATAACCCAATACTTAGAGACAACAACATTGCACATACGACTTTATCATTGTCATTGGGAGAAACAACAACAGGGCCAATAAAATGCACTCGAGCCTTTTTTTTTTGTTTTCTGTGTTTTTGCCTTTCTAAATTGACATGTAAACCAAAACGAGAGTTTCTACAAGAAAACACATGAAATCGATTTCAAATTTGCAGTAAAAATGCAAATGCCATCTGCAAACAGCAACAACAACAAAAACAAGGACATGCAAATTCCCATTTGACTTACAATAAGTTTCGTTTGTCAAATGTATCAAAAACACACTGGGAGGAACATGTAGAGTATACCACACGTTGACACAGTTTGAAATGCTCCTCCTCTTGTCTCTCTCTATCTGTTGCAATTTGGAATATCAGATACATTGAAGAGATACATTTTCAGTTTGGCATTGGTTTTCATGCATTTTCAATAAGTCAATGTTATGAACGTATGGATGTTGAATGCAGCTGATGGAGGAACGATGAGTCAATTGCTTGTATAGTAACAACAAATCATCTTGGTCAACAGTTGAACAGATGCAAAAACACAGAACTGAATACTTCACTTTGTGGTCGAATGGAAACTCAAAAGCAAAGAATTGTTGAATTTTGCAAAAATCGAAAAAACCAAAAACAAAGACTAGCCCATCGTTCATTAGCTTAACCATTTTGTTGGAATTTATTAAAGACAAAGGCTTACTGCTATATCAGAGACTTAAATTTCAGATGCAAACGAAATTGCGTATACGTCAGGAAGTCCTAAAGCTGTAGAGAATATTAAGGAAATGCTAATTCAGAAAATTCAACTCCAGGGGAAATTGGGTATACGACACATAGTCTCGTGGCCGCAGAAAATATTCCAAGAAAGAGACCAATGGACCCTTTTATCTTACTTCTATATATATAATATTATGATACATGAAGATACAAAATTTGTTACTCCTTGAACCCCTTCAAGGCGTCCCCGCCTTTCAATGGTCTTCCTTTTCTTTCCTAATCCTCTAATGATGTTCCACATCCCCATCAATGTGACTACAACGTGACTATGCAATTTATTAATTGTCTTAGTAATGACAAATCTTAAAAGAAAATTCAAATAAAAAAAAAAAACGTCATTGGCGTCATTTTACGTTACTAATTGAAGTCTTATTTGAATTATGAATTAAATTATCAGTCGTATTAAGTTTTTTATCGGATAACAATCAGATACCTTATAGAGAGTCAAATTATCGCCCATCAAAAAATAGGATTTATAAACTAATTCAAAGCAAGTATCTTCCCTTTCTCTCTCTGTATTTGGAGTAGTCCACAGTATGCCAAGTTTTGGCTTAAAAACTTAAAAAAAAATGGTTTTACTCTTCGAGATTTTTAATCCTGTTAAAGTAAGCTGAACAAAAAATCCTTCAAACTTGACCTACCTGCAGAAATGAAAAGCTTAAATAGAAAGTTTTATCCTGATAGCCTTTAGCTTAAGAGATAACTATCTACTTATACAGATATGATATGACTATATCAACACAGCTTCTAATGAACTTTTTGATGTCGGAAACTTCTCTTTTTCGTGTCACAAACATCCAACCAATTCTATAATTTAAAAAATATATTGGGAGTAAGAACATACTAATTTATAGAATTGTTTCAGACCGACTGAAGGTAAAGGGGACTTAAAAATATGTAAACTAAACATTTGCAGGAGATTTCCAAGCAGCGTTATAGACTATAGAGAAGAAACTCTTTTTTGGAAGATTCTTGAATATCTTTAGAATCTATAATTCAGTTTCTCTACTTTTTTTGGTTTAGTATTAAGCGTATATAAAATTCACTATTTGTTTGTATCTCTATGAATTATATTGTCCTTTTTGTACAACATTGTAGTAGGCCAAGTTGGTTTTGTAACTATAATTAAGTTAGTTGAAAATAGTTTTCAATAATTTTACTCAATAATAACATAATACCTAAGAAAACTTAATACGAATTTATAAATAATGCCGATAAAAAACGAAATATTACAAGCCTTTGAGGATCACAAAGAATATGTAAGTAAAGAATTATGTACCACAGATCGTTTAAAATCACTTCCCTACCCCGCCCCTCGTTTAGTTAAGCTGTTCGAATGTTAAAATTGTGCCCTATGGCATGAGATGTAAATATGTAACATCCACCAAGACATGTGTTAATATGGGCAATTTAATTAATTATTTGATATTCATTGAATGCGGTTTGGGTGTCCAAAATAGTACACAAGAATTGTTGGCAATTATCGCTTTGTCATTGCTTTGTGTTGTCTATTTACTGATCGTAGCCATAGTGGCTGATAAATAGTAAGTAAGGGGAAGATTATCCTTTGGATATTTCTGATTATTTGTTTACAGTTTCAGTCCTGCTTTGAAATCAATTGCCAAAAGTCTGCGAATGAATGAGCATACAACTGGAGTGACTTTACTTGCCTTTGGCAATACCATTTCAGATTTATCTTCCAATTTGAGTAGTAACTCTCAGTCTTTGATCTTTACAAGCAGCTTGGCATCTGCTTTATTTGCCATGTTGGTCACTGGTGGACTCATTTGCTATCTATATCCTTCGCAGTTGGCTAAATATAGCACTTTACGTGATATCTTATTCTTCATATTTGGCATTATGCTGGTCGAGTATTTATTTGCCACTGAAACAGAGGTGTCGGTCTGGACTTCGATTGGAATATTATCGATTTATTTTGTCTATCTTGGCATAACCATAGCCGATGGTTATCTACAACGAGATGATGATAATAAGACGCTGGTCATTTTGAATACTAAATCCCATTTCACTCGTTTATCTCAACGCTCCTCATCGAATACCAAGTCTTTGAATAACAAGTCAAAGTCGAATGTTCGTCTATTGCCGCGTAGATCTCTAATGGCCACCACATCGCGGATGACCCAGACGAGTGTCAATGAGACAGCCACTCGCACGGCGGACTACAAAGTGGATAATCCAAAGAATTTGAACTTGGTCGATGATTTTTTTTTGGCCATTCAGCCCATCGATGAGGAAGTGTGGGTGAATTCGAATGGTCCATTGCGTATATTTCTAATTCTTGTATCTCCATTGGTCTTGATATGTCAACTTCTGATCCCGGTTTTCAATGTAGAGCACGCTCGTCATGGCTGGTCCAAGTTGCTAAATTGTATACATATTGTGATTGCTCCATTATTTCCAACCATGGCACGTAAGTAGAAATAATATATTCTATAAACAAGTAGAAGGGAAAGTAATATGCATTTATAGTAATATGATCATAGAGCTAGAAAAATCACTAGTTTAGGTCCTACTTTTGAAGATGAAACTGACATAAGATCAATATATTCGGCTTAAAAATCTAGTAATTCACGTTAGAGGCATTTTGTTAGTAGAATGACTTTTAAAAAGTTTAAAGACTATCTCTGTGACTTACTAGGCACGACTAAAAGATCGAGTTTTCGATAAGTGTTTAGAGACTCCCCAAATTACTCCTCTGTATAATCATCACCATAGATGATTATTTGCGAATATAATCGTTAAAATTACTATGTGAAGTATTCGTAAAGTAAATATCTTCCTTAGGCGGATTTAAGGACACCAAATGTCCCGTTATTCCAAACTTTGCTACAGTTTCCACTCAGTGGACTGCACTGTCACTATCTCGATTGGAAGATCAATATTACCCCAGAGTCTGAAGATAACTATCTTTTGAAATAGCCATAGAGCCAGTGGAAGATCCTCGGAGGGTGAAATGATAAAAGTTTCACCAAGATTTTACCTATGAAACAGGTCCAATTACCAAAGAATGATTTTCCCTCCAAAATGCACGATTTTCCCTCCAATAGATCAGTTAGCTAGAACAATTTAAAAAGTTCGTTTCTTTAACGGACTGTAAATATATATTGTAGATAGTTTTCTCTTCATTATCTCTGCCTTCCACTCCACTCCACTTCCAGACCTAACAAAAAAGGGTCCCCACTTTTCTTTCACCTCTGTCTGCTTACCAAGTTCCAACCATTATAAGACTAGAAAACTAAGAGGAAAAACTGTTTTGGGGAAATACGGAGAGTAAGGCCGGATGTTTTGAATGAAGTTTCAGAGGTTTCTCTGCTACATTTTTATCTCCTTTTATTTCTATATTTTTGCAGTCTTTATAAAATATACACCTTGGCAAGCATTGATGGTTTTAATAACAGTGCCATTAGCCCTTTTGGCATTTTTTCGCTCACGCACAGATGTTCCACCACGTTTTCATGTCGTAAGTTAAAAAAAAAGAATGTCATAATCCAAATCTCATGGAAATCCAAACCATTACCTTGCAGATATATCTTTTTGTGGGCGGTTTTGGTTCCATGTTCATGATCTATCATTGCACTATTGAGATGACTGAGGCCATGAAAGTGGTGGGAATGTTTTTGGGTTTATCGGAAGGTTTTATAGCTGCCACAATATCCTGTTGGGGCACTTCATTGAGCACTTTGGTGACGAATCTAACATTGGCTGCTCATGGTTATTCCGCCATGGCATTTGCTGCCTGCTATGGTGGTCCTTTCTTTTGTAAGTTGAAATATTTTCAATATACGGGGAACAATTTACTCTTATATCTATTAAAGCTTTCATTATATCCACGGGTCTATCGATGACTTTGCATAGCATGCAATTGCGTGAGGAGAATATGGAGAAGACATCCTTTGGCGCGAATGCCTATGTCTTTCTCATTGGCACATTGACAAGCACATTGATCTGGTCATTATCCTATGATTTTTATGGTCGTCGATCGATTGGTATATTTAATTTTGTTTTATATTTAATATTTGTTCTCTATTGCGTTTTATGTGAAAACGAGATCATACATTCTTATACAAAGGATAAGATTTTTTCGGTTGTATAACAAAAAAAAAAAGTTAATTCGAACTTTTAATATATTATAACAATTTTTGTTTCGTTCAGTTGAGTTTCTCCTGTGTTGTTTTTTTTTTTCTGGCCATTTATCACATCGCATCGCATTGACTTTTGGTATACGCAATTGAATTGATTTATGTTGGGGCATAAAAATATGAAACAATGTAATGGTTGAATCCTTCCATGGCATACGTTGTTGTATTGGCCCACTTGTGGATGGTTTCACCACCTCCTGCTCCTCCTCCTGCTGCTGCTGTTGGCACACTAATGCGTTTGTTGACCCATTAAATGCCATTCAATCCGATTCGCCTCTTTGGGCATTATGGTTAAGCAGCTTCGCCGTTGACATTTTTATCAGAAATGTTGTACACCCCTACCCTCCCCTCCCCATCCCCCTCAGACTATCTGTCTGACTGTCATACAAAAGCCATTCAGCGTAACGTATGAGTATGAAATTCTTAAGGTTTCATTTCGCATGTGCTCTGAACTCTGAGCACTTTGAGTGTTGTGTGTGTGTGTGTGTGTGTGTGTATGTGGTGTGTCTGTCACAGTCTATTAATTTTATTAGAGCCATTGTCATTCAGCTGTCGAGTCCTTATTTTTGTGGAGTACTTTTTTTTTGCATTTTTATGGGAAATTATAATTCAACAATCGCATATAATCTGACAGATGAAAAAAAATGCAATAAATTTGGACAATCTCTTGCTGGTCAGTAAAAGTTTTCAACACAAAAAGTGGTAAAAAAAAAATGCATAGATTATAACAAAAAGTCGACCTTGAGATGCCCTTTTGGTGTTGACCTTAATTCAACCAGTGAAATTCAAATTTTGCAGGAAAATTCCGTTTCAAACTTTGAGTTTTGAAACAGATATATTTAAATATCATCTATTAGGATCAAAAATATATATATAAATTATATAGAATCTATATATCTACCAACTTCCATCACACTTGGCAGAGGCACTAAACCTAATAAGCCATTCAAGCCAACAGGATAAAGGGTATAAATAGACTAGAATTTTTTTCTTCAAGCCAAAAGTTTCTAAATATAATAAAATATTGTGCCAGACCGTGGCTATTTCTTATTATGATTTATTTGTTGCATTAGTGGATGTCTCAGGCAGAGGAAGTAAAATAAAAAAAAAAGTCCTTACTCACACTTACACGGGGGAACCACTTAACAGTGTCTGACTACTGCGCCTGAAGGTATGCAACGCTCTCTTGCATTATAAATGGCTCTACTCGAGGCGAAGGGTAGGCGAAAAAGTAGGAGTTAAAAACGGAAAGTGCCACCGGCCCCAAAATGGCCCAATAAACTGACCGGTCAGCGGGAGCATTAACAATTTTTTAATGCACAAAGTCATTTGGGAGACAAAACGAAACTGGCAAACAAACAAACAGAAACACACAGCAACCAACAGAAGCTACAGTAAACACAGCCTGTGAGTGGAACTCAGCGAGGCGGTTAAATTGTACCATTTACATAGTTAAAATCCTTTTTTGCCTTCTCCTTGCCAGGCGGCAAACATTGGCGTGAATAAGTTAGAGCCTCACAACTTTGTCCTGGCAGTAGCAGCAGTTGGAATTTGTACATGGGTGTGTCTAAAGGGGTCGCTTTTGGGTAGAGATTTGTAATTGGGTTTTGTTATTTATTAACCCAAGAGCCTTAAAAAAACTATATTGCTTACTGTTTTTTTTTAACCTGAAAAGTAAAAACAATTTCTCGACCAAAATTAGCACATGCATGAAAAAGTGTTTTAAGTTTTTATTGTTTTTTATATAATATATTACGCTTTGACTATGTAGAATTTGCTATAGGTAGTCGAACGATTTTGTTTAAAACAAAACGAATTTTAACAAATATTTTATTAAGCAAGGACAATTTTTTTTTATTAGCAGAGCATTCTAAAAACTGTTTTTTCTATGGCATACTTTTGAGTGCATATTTTACAAGCCCAGATCCCCTGATTTTACAAAATCACGTCTAGGCAAAAAAGGGGTTTAAATTTACAATCACAACAAAAACAACTGCTGCATCTATTTAAATGGAATTTCGTGAAAATTTGAGCAGTACTTACCCTTTTAATTCCTTGCATATTAATTATAACTACTCTAAAAATAAACTCATTCAGTTCATACAAAAAATTTTTAGTAAACTTTCATTATCTATTCCATTTTTCAATCCTCTGTTATTAATAACTTAATAGGATTTTGTAAATTTTATGCCTATTTTTAAATCATTCAATAGGCCGACAAGATTATTCGAGTTCCTACCTATCAACAATTGATGAACTGAATTGAAAAGTATTACATAAAGATGCTAAATAAAATAGAAAACTTTTATAACAATTTATAATATAGCAAAGAAATATCTAAGTTGATATTGCCCAAATTAATATAAAATTTAAGAAATGAATTCATTTAAAGATGAAGAAGTTGGAGAAAAGTTATTAAAGAATATGATTGTTTTCTGCTGGACCTTGAAGTCAAATACGTTCAGGATCCAGGGGAAGTCTGCGAGGTCTCGACAACTCCCAAGATGTCAGTGATTCTGATAATTTTTCACTTCCTCTAACTTCTTATACCCCCATTTACTGAGTCTTTGAAGTATTCGAGCAATCGTGATAAATCTTCACTGTGAAAAAAATGCCTTCATTATAAAATTATTGAAATTACAGAGCCGAATATCTTTATTTTTTTATCGCACCTTCCCCAAAAACATTATCTAGATGCGTCTATGTGCTATATTAAAGCCTGACGACAGAAGTTTACTATAGGAGACATTTTTAGATAACAATTTTTTATGAAAAGAAGAGAAAAATATCAGAAAAAAAAAACTAAAATCATCTTTTATGTATAATAAGCAAAAATCTTCAAAGGAATGTTAACAAAAGGTCCATATAAACTATAGCTTATGGCACAAATATTCTTTAACCGAAACCTAAATAAAGGTCCTTGTTGACAACAATGGAATATAAAATCAAAATCGAGCAGTTTTCGAAAAAGTGTAGATATTTTTATTGACTTCTCTCAGTATTTGATACGCTCGAATATACAATAATGCAATTTAGTGTATACTTATAATTAACTATAATGTGAAATCGGTATTTCATTCACTTTTTTGTTTGTTTTTTGAATTCTTTTGGTTGTAACTCAATAATAATAATATAAATTTATATATTATTAAGGTATTATTAAATTTTAAATTGCTACAACATCTTCAATGCCCATCTTGCCATATATATAGATATATATATATATATAGTATGTGTATATAGTACAAATAAATTGCTATACAGCAATGTCACTGTATAATTTGTATTTATTTTCGATTTTTGGAAAAACTGAAAAGTTTTTCGCACGAAAAAAATTGCTAGACATTGCTAAAAATATTTGTTGTTTTTTGTTTTATTTCTTTTTATTTATTTTGTTTAACTAAAAATATGACTAAAGTTTATTCGGTCTTGCACACATCTAAAAACAATTTAGTTATCTTTCTTATTTTGTTGTTTTTATTTAGTTATGCTTTTCATTTTTATGGTTTAGTAAGTCTAAGTCTTTCATGTTTGTTTCATTTAAAAATTTTGACATAATTCGTAATTCAGGAAATTCTAATTTGTGTTTTTTTTTTGTTTTTAGTTTTACGTGTATCATTATTTAGATTGCATAACTAAATTGCGCTAAAATATATTTAACAACAATTCATGGAGGGTTTTCATTTTGGTGCGTCCAAGAAAAAAGCAATCAAATCACTTAAGTGATTTAAGGTGTTAGTAGTAAATATTGTTTTGTTTTTTAGTGTATCTTTAGTATTCCTTTTTCGCTTTTAATTCATAATTTCTTTTGTTTTTGCTCCATTTTCCGTTTTTCGCTTCGTGCTACAATTCAAAATTAATTCATTACATTGCCATACACTCTTAAACTTAGCATAGATTGAAGAACTACACTAGATAAATATACGTGTTCTGTTTACATAAACGTATATGTATATGTATATTGTATGTACATAATTATTAGGCAACCGCTTAAGTTTAATTGTTTTTTTTTATTGTTTTCCTATAAAAATAAGTATTATTTATGCAATGTGTTTCTTTTGTTTCTTGTTTTCTTCTTTTCTATGGGTTTGTTTCTATTTCTTTTGCCATAAACAAAAAATGTACTAAAAACCAAAGCTGTACATTCATATAATATTCATTCATCATCATATCATCATCATTTTTATCGTTATCGTATCATTATCATTGTCAATCTTGTTGTCGTCGTTAGGTTTTATCTATCATTCATCACCATTAGCAGCATTCGTTTTGTTTTCTTTTCTTTCACACTCGAAAACCAAAAACTTTTCAAGAATTACATTTTCTTTCCTTCTTTTTTTTTTATTAACAAAAAATTTGGTAAAACAAAAAAAAATATATGTATGGAGGCAATTAAGCAACCAATTTTTGTTTAATAAATTATATAACTTGGCTAAGGTGCTTTCATTTTTGATTTTCGGGTGTGTGTGTGTGTTTTGGCTTTTAGATCTTTTAGTACTTAAACTATGTTTGGGGGGGTGGGGGGGGGCGTTTCTCTAAGCGATCTATGCCTATATATAGCTGGGCACACAAGCTTTCAATTGCTCCTGCTGCTGCTGCTGCTTCTGCTACTCCTCTTTTAATTGTTTGCTGTTGTTGTTGCTATTGCTGCTTGCTGCTATTTAGTACATTAATTTTCATGAGGCGTACATGCGATTAATATCATGCTGATATCTATCCTGAATATCCTTGCGCTTGAGCTTAAAGGCAGCCGTCACCAAACCCATATCCGGTGACCAGACTTCCTTGCAAAGCGTTATGGCTGCCGGCACTTCGAACTTTTGCAATTTGCCTGTAAATAATACCACAAAATGCCATTAAATTTCAAATTCATTTAACGTTTTTTTTGCAAACTTACATTTGCGTGAATGATCGGCAATTTCCTTGAGTATGGCCTTCTCCATGACGGGTGATGAGCACAGATCTTCAAATGATTTATTCTGAAGTCCATGACGTTCGGCCAATTCTTCAAGATGCTTCTGATTTGGTACGACCAGCGCTACAGTAAATTGCTTAGTTGGATCACCATAAACGCAAATATTCTCAATAATGCCGCATGTCTTCAATTCCGATTCAACTTTGCCCAATGACACATATTCGCCGGCCTGCAGCTTAACGAGATCCTTCTTGCGATCTAAAAACGAAAACAGATTATGAAGATTAACTTGAAAAGGAAGAGGAACAATCTATTTGCTTGACCTACCAATAATTTTAAGTACACCATCACTTTGCACTTCACCAATGTCACCAGTTTTGAACCACCGACGACCATCTTCCTCGAAGAAATCTTCATTGGTCTTGCCAGGCAATTTATAATAACCCTGTGATACACAATCGCCACCAATTAAAACTTCTCCTTGGGGATAGGGTTTGTTTGTAATGCGATAATTTCCCTCCTCCCAGTTGACCAAACGTATATCGCAGACAGTTAAGGGGGCACCAGTGCGTCCATAGGTCATGTCACGATCTATTAGAGAAAATCCAAAAGTATTGAAGTTAATCATTTCGATTGGATATACCACACAATCACTTACAATCCATTACTGTAGCTCCCGATGTAGTCTCTGTTAGACCATAACCCTGAATCAAATCCACACACAAACATGTCTTAATCTGTTCATGTGTATCCGATGATAGAGGAGCTCCACCAGACATCATAATCCGGACACGTCCACCCATTAATTTAGCCACTTTCTTAAAGACCAATCTGAAAGGGGGCAAAAAAAAAGGATTAACAAACTTTTTTATATGCCAATTCATTCAACTTACTTGTCAATCAAGGGCGTTAGATAGCCTCGTGTTATCCATTTCACTTTGTACTGATAAAGAAATTTAAATAATGCCTTCTTGAATGCCGAATCAGAGTTGACCTTGTCGTTAATGCCCTTGGAAATGCGATCAAGTATCAATGGCACCGAAGTCATGCAAGTTGGTTTCAATACGGTGGCATCTCCCTTGCATCCGCGCTTTATCTTGCTACTCGTATCGATCAGTGTCAATGGCGTTGAATAACCAATGGATACGCCCGTCATTAGGCAAACACTCTCGGCAACCAATTCGAAAACATGAGCCAATGGCAGAAAACCAATTAGAACATCATCTGGATAAATTGGCACCATATCACAGAAACCCTTCATGGTGGCAATGCAATTTTTATGCGACAAAAGTACACCTTTTGGTGTGCCAGTCGAACCAGAAGTGTACATAATAATGGCAATATCATCGCCCTTTGGTGGCACATTCTCTGCAAGTGAAAAAGAAAATCAAAAGATTAATAAATATAGAAAAGAAACTTGGCAAAATTGTCTAGTAAGAAATCAGTTTATCATGTTGATTACTGTCGGCTCTTTCGAGAACTTTTACTCATTTCAAAATTTTCAGTTTTATTTTCGGTAAATAATTATACGAAAAAGTAAATACAATAAAATGGATGGTTTTGAAGAATTGATTACATTGACCCCCATGAATTGTGTGAAATCTTGCAATGATCTCTTGGATGCTGCCGATGTAAAACCACGTTCATATTCTTTATTTATTACACTCTTTGGTCTCTATTGTGGAGCTTTAATCTATCGTTCGTATCGCAAGAGAACTCTTCTGAAGGAAAGATTACAAACAGTTCAAGTGGAGAATCCCGAAGTGCAAATAATTGTTATATCTTCCGATGAGACAATGAATTCCGAAGATTTACTAACACACGATTATCGTTTGGAGGCCAAGAATGGACCAACCATGAGGTCAACCGTGCAACGCGAGAGTATCAAACCAAGCGTTGATTTCTGATCATCTCTCTTTTACACAGATGGCAATACTGCAAGCAATTTAACCAAATGCGGGAGCAAGTGAAACCCATAGAAGAATCATTTGAAGAACAATTTGTTTCCTCCTTCCAAACAATGGAAGATTAAAACGACGAGACGAGATGTGTACTTACCAAATTTAGAGTCCTGACCCGTTTTGACAACCTGAGCAAATGGCAAAACCTTGACACCCTCCTTGAAGCCTGTGGTCTCTGTCTTATGCAGCTGATCCTCCATATAGATAATGGTAGTCACATTTGGGCACTGAGCCAGCAAAGTCCTGAACTTGGGCAATAGATCATGAGAGGTTATCACTGTGGTTACTTCCGTTTCCGAGATACCTGCAGAACAGAAAGTGCAATAAATTAAATCATCTTTCGGCAAAGGTTTTTCTATTCCTTTTGGATTTTACTTACAATGAGCCACACCATCATCTCCCAAAGTGGCATAGACGGTAACAATGGGCATGGCCTGTTTGAAACAACCATGGGCCGCAATCATCCATTCCGCTCGCGTTTCGGCAAAGATCACAATATTCTCACGAGGTTTCTGTCCCAATTCACGTAGACCACGTCCAAAACTAGCTGCCATGCGTTCCGCTTCGGTGAAATTCTTCCATTTGTAATCGCCCATATTGTATTTCTTAAAGACACGACCATTTGGCTGCACTTCATCCTCCTCGCTAAGGATTTGCCTGGTGCCCAGGCAACGTTTGGATGAATGAGTTTTTGCCACATAATTGAAGACCTTCTCCAATGTATCGATATTCTCTTGTAGCATCTTCACATGGACATCACGTGGTGGTTCCGTGGTCCTGTATGTTAGCTCATTATCATCATTCTTGATGACTTTGGCCTATAAACAGAGAGAAGAGAACAAAGTTTGTAAGTTTTGGTTACCGACTAAAAGTTTTTGATAAAAAGTGGGGGGCGGGAGAGAAAGAGAGAGATAACAGAGACATGTGAGTATCAGTGGTAGGCATAGTGGAAAGAATTTTGTTTCGTTTATAACCAATTGGGAATGATTTGTTTTGGTTTTCGTTTTTTTTTTTTACTTGGCCAACACCAAAGAGTCTCAAATCAAAACAGGGCTTGGGAGCTTGACTCTTCGAACTGAACACGATCACCAATTTATATTGAGGAACATTTAAAGTGCTTATATGTGTACGTCTGTGTGTGTGTGTGTAGTGTGTGGGGATGTCAAGTGTGAGTGTATGTGTGTGTGTGTTTGTAGTGGTTCCTTATTTCACATATACCAAATAAAAGAACAACAAAAAATTATGACAAAATTAAACCTCAATATCATCCGGCGCGTATTTGGACTCATCATCAAATTTATTCTTGTTTAAGATCTTTGCCTGGGAATAAGGATCAAAAAACACCAATTAGCTGTATACCAAAACCCAAAAACAAAATAAAAACATAATACTCCTTATGGCAAACGAAATTTTCACTTGCTTTTTAAGTGTCATTAACTATTTAAGAGCTTGATTTCCAAGTCTCACGCCTTTTTAACGCTTTTTTAAAACTTTTCCAGAGTGCAAATTACTTCCTATATTCTTTTTTTTTTACAAACAAAATTTTTAATATTCTTAGAAGCTAAATATTTAAATTAGACTTTTAACTTTTAAATATAAAATTTTATTTAAAGTGTTAAAATTTTGTATAATATTTGCTATAAACAGTTTATAACACTTCAAAATTCGTTCTAAACTTTTCCTATATACTAGATAATCTTCCCCGAGCATATCCTTTCTCTTTCAATCAATCTATGGTAATGAATTTGATAACCTCTTATCTTATCAATTATACTATAAAATATTTAAATAGATAAATACACAATTATATATTCATACTTTTTTCTTAATTATGTCATTTTATGGCTAAGAATTGATATGCCATATACTTTTTATAATGCAAAAAAAAAATCAGTTATCAATTCAAAGGTGTTTATATAGATAATAATAATCCAATTGCATTTTTCCTTTTTTGTGTGTCAACTATCTATTTATGGCTATATATATAGACTAGAAATTGATTTGCTATAAAACTCTTTTATAGCAGCGCACGAAATTCTTATCAGATAAAATAAAAAACACAAGTCCAACAAACATATAGCTATGACTTATTTTAAGTATTTAGCCCGCTTATCAAAACAGTTGAAGAAATCAATTAGGGCAAATATATGTTTGGAAAGTTTTATTCCATCTGATACGGGTCGGTCGTCCTCCTCCCCCTCACTCCCTAGGGTGGGTTTAATCAATTTTTCTAGTATTTTTCCGCTGAATTTTTTCTTTGGTTTGTCCAACTAGATTAGTATCTATATCGCCCCATATAGAAACCTTGATTTGTTCTGCTGATTATATCTTCATTTTACTTATTCTACCTACGCATCAAAGCTATGCGATTTTTTTTTCTTTTTTTGCTTTTGATAAACCAAAATAGATAGTGGAACTGACTCTGGGGGGACCAGGGCATAAATCAAAAGTCAGCAATTGATTAGAAAAATGTGAGAGACAGAGAGAAAGAGAGAGCAGCCCCAACGAACGAGCTAACTTTGCGTGACGGTGAAAATGACATTTAGAAGAAAACTCAAGAGAAAACTGATAGTAAAAACAAAGAAGAGAGATAGAGAGAGTGAGCTATAAGCTAGAGTAGAGATAGGTAGGTAGGTAGCTAGGTAGATAGATAGATAGATAGGTAGGTAGCTATAGGTACTTGTATAGAATCAAAGTGCTGCAAAAAAAAAATGCTATGCGAAACATGCGATTACAACGAACTTTGTAACTTGGTGCAAAGTCGAAAGTGCATGTAGCTCAAATAAACTTGAATTCAACTTTCGACCGAGACAGGTTGCAGCAACTCAATACATCTTACTAGTTAAATATATGCATGTATATTTATAGAATTTCAACTTCCTTCAACTTACCTTCACACGCCTCGAGTCCTGTCGACGTTTCCATGGCGCCTGCAATACCAAATAGACCGGCAGCGTTATGATATCATAAACGAATGCAATTGCCTTGATGGCACCAATTGCGCTCTGCACCCAGAAACTGTCCATTCTAATAAATTAAAAGAAAGCGAAATGCAAATTAGATAAAATGCAATAACCAAATCGAATTTACAAAAATTATATTCAATTATATATACACATATATATACGTAGATAGATAGGTATTATATATATTTTTTGTATACCTCAACCCACTTGTTCTAACGCTGTCGCAGGCCGAAAACCAACTGATATGAGCCCACCTGCTGCCACAGTTAGTAAATCTTATTGAATGGGGCAGAAAATTTTCAAAAAAAGGGGTCTCTCTTTATGCTCACCGCACTAAACTTGGAGCTGAGAAACATTTTGGAAAGCGATAACACACACACACACACTCTCACAAGCGCCCCATGGGAAATAGTTTGGTTCTTTATCAGCTTGAGATTATTTCTTGCCATAAGGTAGTGTAACATGCACTCGGCTAGACATTTATACGCTCAGTTGTTCGGTCATTCAATCGGCTAAGTGATGCCTCTTTTGTCTATTTGTAATTGATTAACCCTCAACTTACCCCTTGATTGAGTGTTGCGGTCTACAAAGTATTATATGTTGTTTAGTTTAGCTAAGTTTAGTTAGAGTGTTAACCCTCTCAAAGAATAGTTGCTGTTAGTTTTCTTATCGAATACTAATCGTCTTGTTCGTCTGGGGCTAGTCTGGAATTTGTCGTTACCAACGGATCGAGTGATAACACCAGCTGTAACTAGGTCTTTTCTTTTAAAAGAATCTTGGACTATCAAGGTCTTGCGTGAGTAATACCGATAATAGTCAATCAATAATTCCATGATTCTCTCATAATCTTAAAATATACAGTCATTGCTGTTGAATTTCACTGGAAATCCAATAATAATATCTTAAGTTCTTTTTACTATATTTTAAATTATACTGTAGAAACTTTGTCAATGGAATTTCAGTGACTAAAACTTTAACAATCAATATTTTATATACATTTTGATCAATTTTTAAGCTTTTTCAATTAAATTTATTTGAAAACTTTACAAAAAACTGAGAGATGAATTTAATTCATCAGTTTTAAACTGCACCTGAACTCATTTTTTCGCCTGCTCTGTCTTAGGCGATTGCAAATTTGATAAGGTCTTTCTTTTTACACCCCGAAAATATCGATCTTAACTACTGTAGGTTGTATTCAATTAATGATTGAAACTGGATTGATTTAAGTATATTTACGAATAATTGATTTAATCCACGTTATTACCTTGAATCAATTGGTTTGAAATTATATAAATTTACGAATCAAATATTCTAAAATTCTTTAAATATTCTAATATATGTTTATATTGTTTAATTTGCAGTTTCTCAGATCTTTTATAGAGTCTTATATAAAATAAGTCAGAATTTCAAATATAAAAAATAAAATCCGAACATTGATTCTTAATTTTTCAAACTATGTGTTTTCTGGCACTTGGTTTTAATTTGTTCTTTTAAATATTTTAAAATTAAGACGCAGTTTTCATACTATTAACTTTAAACCATCACAATATTGACATCCCAGAGTCCCAAGAGCTCTGCTTATTCTTGTTTGCTTCATATAGTTGGAATTCTCAATTAGTTGTAGCGTTTTAGATATGGTATGGTCATTCGAAGTTTTGCTCAGTGGACTGCGTTGATTATATATTTCTAATTGAAACTAATTTAAATTCGTTTGAAATACTATAATATTGATTTGATTGAACATATGTTCCTCATTAAATGCATACAAATTTCTTGCAATTTAACTACATAAATTTTTATATATATCTGGATAATCGGATAAAACATATTACTATTAATACAAAACTTTGCTTTACTTAATGGAATCTATTTCATTATTTTAACCACCTTGATGGTGTATCCTCTCCCAATTTTTAGTTTATATCTAATCATTTCCGAATTCAGTTTAATTTCCTATTAATCATCATCGATATATATGTATATAGTACACTATATTAGCCTTGAAATTGTTATTGAACTTATCCCCATTATTTAAATATTTATTTCTTTATATTTTATCCAATTTAGATATAAATCATCTGGTTGGCTAAAGTAATTTCCGTTTCATTGACAATTTCGCAATGGAAAACTTTCTTTCTAGTTGCCAAGTAAATTATTTTATATTTGACTGTGTGTGCTGCTTGCTTATCAAAATTATACTAATTAAATTTAAATGCAGAAACTATGTCTCGATGTGTGTGTGTGTGTTATTAAGTGTATTTATTCGTTTGTGGCGTGATTTGTGACCGTGCTATCTGCTAGTATTGAATATTTGTTCGGTGATTTCCTTTTCATGTATGCAATATTCTCTCCTATCCATTTATAGAACTTTATCATTTCCTATATAGTTTTGTTTTGTTCTTTTTATTTTGGTTTTTATTAATTAATAATAAAAGGTAATTGACGGTCTAGAGAGCTTTAAGAGCTTATCCAATTAGGTTGGTATTAACGTTGGCCATAATCGCATGATGACGTTTCCGTCCGTGATAAGGCATAAAGTTCAAGTTCAAGGACATGACTTTTACTTAATTGATAGCAAAGCAAATGTGTTTCCATCACCTTATGACGTACTAAAATTAAGAATTAGGTTGTACTTACTGCGCATCATCTTCGATGAACATCTTGATGGCTTTTTTTGCAACTCTCTTTCTCTTTTTGTGTGGCAATGATCTTCAAATGCGGAGATGATTAAGGAATTGGTGGTGGTCAATGGATGACACTGGAGTGGAGAGCACTTCCAGCTCTGTCACACGCGCGCACACACACACACAAAGAGAGAGAGAGACAGAGATAGAGTGTTGTTGTTGTGGGTGGAGTATGAAGAGCAAATTGCCTAGCCACCAGCTTATATATATTTTAGCACAAATGATGATCGATCGGTTCAGTTATAACGTTTAGCTGAAATATTTAACAAAAAAACAGAAAGAACAAAGAGACAAAAATATTTATTATTACGAATATGTTTAATGAGTATGAGAAACATTAAATATTTATCATATTGAGAGTTGTCCTGTGACCATGGAGAGAGAGAGAGAGAGAACAAACACAAATGCATATATGATAATTACAAAAACAAATATCAAAAAAATTGGGTTAAAATAAGAAAACACAAGAACAAAGCAAAAGACATAAATAAAAACAAATAACAAAAAACCATCAATCCAAATAGAAAACAAAAACAATAACAATTTGCTTGTGAGAGCGAAGCACAAACAAAAATATATAGAAAGTCTGCCGAAAAAAAAGAATATGAGAAAAAATCACAGCCTTGCACTTTAGTCTCAAATTCCAGGAAATATCGACAGTTAGCAGTCCCAGAGCTTATAAACAGGGACGGATTATGGGTAAATGCCGCCCGGGACCCCGTCAAATATATAAGTAAAACTGTAAAAAAATCTTTTCCCGACTTCTGCCCTTTTTTTGGATCCGCCACTGCTTTTAAATAAAGTTTTCTGTGGGAACTTTAACCATTAGAATTTGAAATTCAATGCATTTTTTTGCTATAATTTTTTTAAATTAAGCTTTTTGTTTTTAAATACAAGTGTTTAAAATACGTAATTATTTCATTTTGCACACGAGCATTTAAAATAAAACTAAGCATTTTAGTTGCCTTAGAACAACAAATATTGTGAATAAAAGTCTAAAAATGTTTTATTAAGGTAATAACTCTAAATTTAAAACCTTTTATACTTAGAATCTAAAAAATTATAATTTTTTGAGTCAAAATAAATCGTATATTACCCCTATATAAAGAAATTACCTTCTAAAAGAGTATAAAAAGTTCTCTAAGCTCAACCTTTTGTTATTAGATTCTAAATATGTTAATAACAAAATGAACTTTTGTTCAAATAAATATTCAAAATAAAAATCGAAAGCAAGTCAAATAAGTTTCTCTTTCTGTTCCTCTTTTGCGGTCGCACTTTTTCTCTCTATCTCTCTCCTCCTATATATGTTTTACTTTTGGTAATTTGCCAGCTAGAAATTGATAATAAATACAACGAAAAGAGAGAAGAATTCTTTTTCAAAAATTATATAGACCAAACTGACTAAAATTAGAATACAAAGATTACATAATGTGTTAGAAAGAGATGATAACCGGCTACCACACCTTTCATTTAACACTTCTAATACTTTCTTCCCCTCTCCCTTGCCCACTCTCTTGCTCTTTCATTCTCTTTCTCATAGATAATTTCATTGTCCTAGGTCGCGACGATGAGGAGGCCCATTCAATCAGTTAAATCGAAAAATATTTTGTTTGGCCTATATAATTACATTCCTCTCTTTGTTTTTGTTTAGACCGCGTCCACAGGAAAACTTTTAATCGAAAAAAAATAAACATTCAACAAGTTTCCAATGTTTTTGTCAAGAGCCAAAGTCCACTCAGAGAAAGAAAGAGAGAGAGAGAGACAGAGAGAGTGAGAGAGACAGAGAGAGTGAGAGAGAGAATGTTCAAATTCAGCAAATTTTACGTTTTCCATTCGAATATCATTTTACTTTCTTAAGAATCTACCGATGGCGATAAATGGAATATATATATATGTATGTATATAAAAATAATAATAATTATAACTAAGTATCCCTCACAAGCCACAATACAATCAAATGTTCAAAGTTCATACAAAAATAATTTAAGCAATGTTTTATCAGTTAAAAATAAAAATTTAATTGGTCTTTTAAAATTCGCATGGTCGTAAAGAAAAGGAAGAATCAGAGAGAGAGAGAGAGAAAGAGAAGAGGGGCCATTGAACTGGAGAGAATACCGACATATATACAAACCCGCCAAAAAAAAAAAACTTGATTTTGAAGAGCGCGTCACTATCATCAACAACAACAACAACAACAACAAGTTGGCAAAGAGTAACAAAGTCAACAAAAATATTAACAACGTGTTTTGTTTACAAAGAAAGAGGCCAACAATGAAGGGGGAACCAAATTTTGGCATTTAAATGTTTGCCAACTCTGGCAATGACAGTAAACAGCCAACAACTGGCACAGTGAGACTGAGCCAAACGAAAACCAAACCAAATATTAAATAAACTAAGGTTCAATATTGTACTCAGGTTCATTTGGGGGTTTGAAATTGGGTTCAGAAGCGAGCGAATTAGACTTAAAATCGCAACATTTAGTGTTTCCCCCAACATCGAGATGTTCTTTAAGGTGTCTGAATATTGAAATCGATTAGACGGTAAAAATATTCTGCCTTAATCTAATCAGATAATGTAATCACACACATTTCCACACAAAATTTCCTTCTATCTTTCTACTTGTGTTGGTCTGAGATGGTCCTAAAAATTACATTTTCCTATTTGTCTCTTTTAATCTCAATAAAGCTATTCACAGAGCAGTTAAGCTATGGGAGTTTATCGATATCTTAACGACTGATTTCAGGGATATCTAAATGTTATCTAAATTGAATTCCAACCACTGTGCCAACTCTGATAGTTTTCATAGTTCATAAAGTCAATTGACCTAAGCAAAGGCGAAAGTTGTTTTGAAACTAAATAACAGTCAGCAGGTGCTTTAATTGCATATGTAAATAATAACAACGAAGAGTCAATACTCTATCATAATAATAGTAAGAGAATACCTTGATAGAATAAGAATGTGGAAACATTTGAAGTATATCAATGTCTGGAGAAATAATAATATCCATAAATTCAAGTGAAGAAGTAAATTTCTTTCTATTTCTCGATATCTCTGCCAATCGCCATACGTTCGAGCAGCAACTGCCTTGAACTTGGTAGCTGCAGCTTCTTTTATAGCCTCAAATTTCTCTAGTGACTGAGAGAAAGTGAGATATACACTCTCCTTCTTATGGGCTCACACTTATTTTCTCTCAAGTGAAAACAAGTCTCGAGAGCAAGAAAGTGCCCATTCTGTCTCTCTTTGATTTTTCATTTGCTCATTTCTCTACGCTGCAATGGTTATGCAGGTCAGTTCTTCATAAATGGGAAAATTGCCAACAGTAATCGGATAGACATTTAACTTAATTCGCTACCGGATATGTTTCTATTAATTACCGAAATTAAATTTTTACTTTACTGAGACCACTTTGAGAGATTTCGGATTTCACTTTTGTTACAATTAGTTACAAATATTATCATATAGACATTTATGTACGAGTATGTATTGAAACTAACACTAAACACTTGTTGATTACAATTTTCTCATGAACTTTGAACATCTCATGCGAGTGCCGCCTGACCCTCATCATAAAATGCGTTCCAAGTCGCGCCCCGAGGTATCCAAAGGTTAAAACCTACATAATCAAAACAAATGTAGAATTATTTAAAACAATCAGGAAATCAGTCATGATGATTACACAAAGTATACAAATATAAGTACATATATCTTTTCTAATAGGGGACAAGTGTTGTGAGAAGATGATTCAATCATAGACATAGACGACAAGCTAGAAACATATGTAGAGCGACCTTCGTGGGTTAGATAATCTACCTCACTACTTAGCGCACACATGTCGTATGCGTAATATTCACACAGAGAGCGGCGAGAGGTCAACAAGGCGCAGCAAAATGAACTCGCAAAATTTTGGCATGTGTTTGAAATAAATTTACTCCGCTTGCTTAAAAATGTTTCCAGATATTAGATTGAATAGCCATTTGAAATCTCTTTTTATGCCTTTAAAATTAGGTGAAACTTATTGCAATTTGCTACGTTTAAAATAATTGCAAAATGACGACGACTTAATTACTAACTGTATACATATACATATATATACAAAAGTCGTCGTCGTTTTTTTTTTTTATTATGATTATTGTTGCAGTTTTTGTTTTTTGTATTTCCCCGTTTCTCCACTTTTGCTTACATTGCACAACACAACAAAATGCATTCTGTGTGAAGGCAAGAACAAAAAAAAACTCTCTCTCTCTCTCTCATTCCGCCCGTTATGCTTGAATAACTAACTCAACCTCGAACTTGAATATTAGCAACAACAATTCATTCGATAAAATATCGACAACAAATTATATATTTTTTAAGTGTTTTGTCACGCAACTAACACACAGTATTTAGAACACAATAGTCACAAAGTTCCAAGCTCAAAGTTTTAAGTTGATTTGCTTTTCTGTACAATTACGAAACGAAACGTAAAATCTGTTCTATATTACGTGTATCTACACAACAAAAAGAAATAAATAGACAAAAGAATTGAACGAGACATAGAAAGAGAGAGAAAGAGAGAGAGAGAGAGAGAGAGGCAAGTTAAAGTCGTATTAAAGTTTCTATACCCTAGCAAAATGTTAAGAAATTGTTAAGTTATGTAAAATATTATCTCTTTATGGGAATAGTTTCAGAGATAATACTTTGGCGATATTAACTATTGTTTTAACTATTAATTGAAGAGCCTTAAGGCTAGATAATCACATTTAAAAACTCTTACTTTAATTATAGATGTAATGTGATAAAGAAGAGGTTATCTTTACTTATCTTTACTCACTTCATTTAGATATTTAGTTTAAATATTTCATTATAATTGACTGAAGTACTAATGATTTTATAAGTACCTATTCCTAAAACTAGCAAAAAACATAGATAAGGATTTGCCATTTTGCACCAAGGAGCTCATATCGTTTGTTTAGGGTAATTTGAGGTCGTTGTTTCTGATTGCCGAAGTGCAACCAACTATTTTTAGAGCTTTTTCTAGGAAGTTCTCTAACTTTACAATTTTAAAATTGATCTCGAACCTGTTTTAATTCAACTCATGATTTTTGCGTCTTAATCCAGAAAAACCGAACTCAGCGATTCCAAAGCCCCCTAAAAATGGATATGAAGTCCTTGTCATGGAAAAAAGGTGTATTTTGTTGCCCTATGTAATACTAACAAAACTATTACGTTCCGATTTTAAATTTTTTAGTTTAAAACTGCAAAACAAAGTCGAAAAAAATCGGGCTAGTTTATAGAAATTTTAACAGTTTGAAAGGTAAAAAAATCTTTTTGGTAAAGGATTCTGGGGATTTAATAAAAGAGAGCCTATCAAACACACCTTTAAATCTAGTTTTAATATAACCAGTAAAAACTTGAAATTATATGAAATACTACCAATGTGTTATTTATAACAAAATTGAGTCTCCTTATTCCTACTTCGTCTTACACAAAGTGTATTAAAGAGACGCAATAAACACCAAGAATGGACACGTCATTGATATGTTAAGATCTCATTGGTTAGAATCATTGTTAAAGCATTGCAATTTAATGGTTAAGCTGTTTTTTATCGTCTTTAAACCTTTCCTCCACATTTAAAACAGAAGGCATGAGACTAATGACGTTGTATGTGTGAAATGAATATGAATAAAGTTGTTTAATTAAGTTGAAATTATTGCAAAAATAATATTTAATCATGTGGAAGAAGAAAACCAAAAACCTGTTTTGTCTTCCATACACGATCAATATCTAAAAATATATTTTGATAAGAATGAAAGTTTGTTATTGCGAAAAATATCTATTAAACTGGAATGGCCTTGTGGAACTCGCATTTTAGAATGATTATTATCTCTAGAGAATGTTGAAATGACGCTCTCGAATAAGAAAGGGTAGAAATTCTTTTGCTAAAAATGTTTGAAAGTAAGATTTTTGGTTTCTTCAAATGCCGCTTATTAAAGTTTACTAAAGATTTTCAAATTTTTTCACTTCAAAATCTTAAAAGAGAGTTTCTGTGGCTTTATTCAAACCTAAATCCAAGAGTACGATGACATTTTGATATTTAATTTAGATTAAGAATAAATGTTTATAACATCATCAATGGTTAATAAGAGGAAACACAATTGCATAAATATTTACACAATTTTACTTTTAATGAACAATGAATAACAACAAAATTTAACGTATTTTTCCACTTATTTTGTATGTGTCAGTGTGTGTGTGTACACAGTTATTTGAACTATGGGGTCAGTGTATGTATAACGGGAGTTATTTCGATCAACCTTGACATTGACTACAATTGCAGAAATGAAATTGATATGCAACTTGTGTGATTTATGTACGAATCAAATGTACTCATAGGTAATTGTCCATTGTCCGAGAGTCTCTCTCTCTCTCTCTCTCTGCTGCTCGCCTTTTGGGGGAGAGAGAGGTCAACAGAGAGAGAATGAGAATGAGAGAAAGAGAAGGGAAATATAGTGTAAAAAATCATCGTATGATTGTGCCAAAGTCCAAAATAAAAAATAATTTTTGTTCGTTTGCAACGCGCAACGAGAGTAAAAATAAAATTACTCGAATGAGATTGAAATAAGAAAAACCAACAACAAAAATCGGTACATATATTCCATTCAATGAGTGAATGAGTAACAACAAACACGACAAACAAACAGAAATAAAAAAAAACACATACACATAATAACAACAACTGTTCGTATGCTAATTTATTGCACAGATTTAATATTACCCTGCATCGTCCCAGCAAGTGCGTACATTTTTATTAAACTTAACTAATCGTTTCCAAAATAACCAAAGAAATTCTTATAGAAAAGTAATAACTTTTATCAATTTATTATTTTAAAATTCAAAGTTTATATTTTTAAAGTTATTATTTTTTTCTTCAAATCGGAATACTAATGTATATTCTTTGGTTCTAATTGTCAAGTCTTGATAATTTATAACCCTCTAAATCTAAAAAAATGCTATTCCCTAATGGAAATCGCGATAATTTTAATTTCTTTGTAAATCGAAAAAAAATGATAACCTTGCCATTTCGAATTATCGGGACTCAACTGTAGTATTTTGTCCAAAAACTCTCACGTAAAACAATTACGACAGCAGTCGAGAGATTTCCCTTGGAATTGAGAACAGAAAATGCCAATAACGGCATGGAATTTTTATCGATTTACGTTTGAAATCTCTCGGAAACGAAAACAGACCTGATAGTTGAGGAATAGGATTTCCTATAATAATCATTTGAGAACTTTTCTTATAAAATATACACAAAATATTGTTCCTTGTACAAAATTTAAACTAACTGGAGTCGGTTTTGTATTATGTTAGTTAATCATTCAATATTAAAGCGTTCCATATGTATGGTAGTACGTTGTCCTTTTTATCTAAAATATTCAATAATATATCAATAACAACATCAATTTTCATAAACAGTCTTATTTTTGACACTGACTGTCTATCTAAATCTTTTCGAAAGACCCAATATACCCCTTCATTTCTACCTCAATTATGCAGAGTATTTAAATACATACAAAAAATACGAGATTACGTTGAGAGTACGAGAGTACGAGATGGCGAGTACTATGAGTGACCGACCACAACCACCACTAGCACCACCAGCATCAGCATCTGTCTATGTCTATGTCTATGTGGGGGCGAATTTAAAATAAATTTGATTACGGAGTCTCGAGTTCTCGGGCCCCACACAGATGCATTAGTAGCTCGGAAGAATAGCTGAGAGTTAATTTGATGGCTGTTAGTAAAAAAAAAAGTGAGAGCATTCATGTGTGTCTCTCTTTTGCACTCGCTCTTTCGCTTTTTTGAAATGTCTCTGTGGTGTCCATGTGAAAGTAAAACATAAATGTGCTAAAATAAATGACCTAGACAAGATTATTGAATGGCCCACCCACTGCGGCAACAGCGGAGAGATATCAGGGGCCAACTCTGTTTGTCTATTTGTCTTATCTATCTAGAGTGAACAGAGACCAAGATCACTGCCAGACAATTAATCGATGGATGGCGGGGCACGTGGCGCAGTGAAAATTTTCCACATTGAAAAAAAAAATAGAGTATTAAATTAAAAGTATTAAATCCCCACGTTCAAGTTGAAGCCCGGTTTAATTGACTGCCAAAAAACCGGTTAGAAAATCTCTCAAAGTCGTGACCAAACAAAAAAAAAAAACAAACACACACAAACTTAAATTAACTTTAGAGTTAAATCTTTCTAACTGTGTGTGTGTGTGTGGGACTTTGTGTGTGGCGCGTTTAACGTGTTTTCAAACATAGAATTCCATAACCAGGAACAACAATGGCAATTCCAATTTCATTATTTGACCCTGACTTTACTTAGAATTTTTAATCTTGATCTTGACCCAGCAGCATCTTAGAAGCTGTAACTTATAATGCTATAAATTACAATAAAAACTAAAATTAAACACATTGTATTACATCATTTAAATCATTTAGATTTATATAAATTAAATGTGTTGTATATTTTTACACTTCCTTTCACTATTTAAACAATTTTAACAATTTTTGTCTCAGAAAACCCGTTTGTAGATTCCTTAACAATAAATTAATTGGCATTTAAAGCCAAAGAATTTTCTGAAATACAAAGAATTGCCCGAAATTGGCAGTTTATAGAGAATAGAGTTAACAGGCGAGGCCAACCTAAAGATCCTTAACGTATAAAAAACAACTTTGTACGACCAAAATTGTTCCAAGAATCGTTTCCACTTGAAGGATGCGGTGCAGACCAAAGAACTTTAAGCCAAATACGTTAAAGTGCAATGTTATAATGTTATACACTAAAAATTCTTAAGTTTAGTATTCTGAGCAATAGAAATTCAACTTTAGAGCTGACCTTTAGGATAAATGGTAAAGAAACACCGAAAGTAGCCAAAACATCAAACAGGAAACGGAAGGCACTGCTTTTTCAAAGGATTGCCGTTTTTTGCCAGTAGTTCACCTATTACGACATTGGTCAGGAACCATTTCCTCAGGACAAAACAAAGGGAACTTCTTATAGTTTAGCGAACTGTACTGCTCTTTATCGATATAGTAATGCTTTTCAATGATTACTCTATCACCTCCACGCACATGTAAAACCGAGCCAAATTTAATGATTCACTTAAAGTCCGAGGGGTATCGAAAGGGTGAGAGAAGCTGTTGAAACGATCGCGTTGGGCAAGCTGCCAAAAAAAAAAAAGGGTCGGAGCTAGGGGTTGGCATGGCCGATTACAAAATGTCATTACGAGTTAGGGTATAGGGTGAGGGGATCGGAGGCAAAGGTAGTGTAGCAGACATAAAATCGCGTGACTATTTTTGATATGTAAAGTGAAAGAGGGAAGGAGAGAGAGAGGGAGAGAAACAGAAACAGAGCGAGCAAAGAGCAACAACTGCAGCTAGAGAAAAAGTCACGAGGCGGAGGCAGAGGTTGGGGGGTTGACTAAGGGGAGGGTGGGTCGTTTCGTATGCAACGGCGGTTGTGGCACGTTTTTCTTTCTTTCTGTCTTTCTTTTCGCCGCATCACATTTTCGTTATACCAGCTGAAAATCGTATGAGTTTCAGGGGAAATGAATGGTTCAATTTCCCCGTCCCTTTTTCCGCCCTCGTGGCGTGGCAGCAACGTGGTATAAAGCTCAAGAAATGAATGCGGCGAAGAGCAAAGAGCAACAGCAACAGGAGAGACAAAGAGAGCAGCAGCAACAACAACAACAACTACCAAAAAAGGGAAGCGAAAGAGTGACAGAGAGAGAACTGTACGTCTGAGTTGACTGTACAAAAGTGCAAGGCAAGAAAGAGACAGCGAGAGAGAAAGAGAGTGAGTGAGAGCGCACTCTAATGAAGGGGCAACAAATGAAAAGTGTAAAGGTCAAAGAGCATATTGTTTACATGTAGAAAAAGCAGCGACGGCGCCTGACCAAAAGAGCTTCAACGCGTTGGTAGGCCAAAAAACACGTTGGCCATGAATGAAAAGTGCAACCGGCAAAATGGTGGAAAGAGGGACTGGGACAGACACAGAGGCAGAGGCAGAGAGTGAGGGAAATACAATGCGTGGGTTATAAATAGAATGGCGAGCAAAAGACATGCAGGTAATGATTTAAATTAAGCTTACCGTTAATAAATATAGACAGAGTGCATATCAAGTATTGCCTTCTTATATTTAGCACATATTTCAGTTAATCATTCGAGTGACTTTGTTCGGCATTTTAACTATATTCACCTATGTATATAACATCTTAAGAATTTCATTCTTATATGTAGAACAATTCACTTGGTTGGTCGCAATAGTAACTTATTTTAAAGGGCCTGCAGTTAGGAGGTCTTCCGGATATAACGACGAAAATCGTAGGTGCGTCGTTATAACCGGATTCTATTGTATATAGAATTGCATTCTTAAGCGCAAAAGACTTTAGTTTAGGGTAAACACGAAAATTTGAGGTATGTGAAACTTGGTTTAGGTATTCAAAACTTAGCCTCAATGACTAACCTTGATATATTTCAACACTTTCAAGTTCAAGTTTTTAGACTTAAACTTTCGTAAAATTCACTTAAAAAAGTTCGAATATCTTATTAAATATCCATACTTTCTACAGATTTAGTGTTTCCTTATGAGAAACAACGTATCACTTGCAATTGTCATGTTTTTAAGGTGGTTTTGTCAAAGTCAAAGCCCTAATACTTAATATTTTTTAACCAAGCCTGACTTCACTTCACTATAAAGTTTCTTAATTTGTTTTAATTTGTATTACCTTAAAGTTCTACCTATAAGAGCTTATCACTTGCAATATTCACCTCCAATCGCATTGCAATAATTAGATTATTTGGCTTTATCTTGCAGAGCAATCCACAATTTCATCACAATTTTGAATTTACAATCTAGAGCGGAATTGCTTATGGAAAAGTCATTATCTCTGTGGTTTGTCTAGCTACGACGTGTCTTTTACCTTACTGAAATGTATAACGAACGATTGGAAACATTTCCGGCCATAACAGACCATAAAACCGCGCCCAGGCAATGGCTTGGCCTGGCTCAGCTGGTACATAGGTAGCAAGGAATCACAAAACAGATGACCCCGTGTTAGAAGAGAGAGAGAAAGAAACCCCCCTTTTGCTACCGCATGACCTCGCCCCTTTTTGACCAACAAAGCGAAAAACTCGCATGATTTTCAGTTGGTATAACAAACTGCTCTGAGAAACAGAGAACTACAAGAGAAAGAGAAATATCAAGAGAGAGAGGTCAGAGAGAGAGAGAGAGCGAAAATCAAAACGAGTTTGCGCAAATACAACAATTACAATGGAAATTACACGTGCAAATCTGAAGACAGAAGAAGAAGAAAAAGATAGGGAACATGTGAGTGGGTGACAACGGGCTTCTTAATACCCTATACACACACATAGCCTAAGGAATTTAGTGGTACTACATGGACTAAGAAGTTAAAGGAACTTATAATTAGTCGATACTTCTCAATAAATTAAAAATGTTTCTATAAATAAATCATTCCTTTTCAATTTTGAACTTATCGGTGTTTCACTATACATACATACTTATATATGTACTTTAAGTTCAACAATCAAAGTTTATTACGTCATCAGACGTCGCAATATAGACTTCCATTAAAATTAATCACGATTTTATCTTGACGTCCTTAGCTGCTTCAAACAGAAACCTTCAACAATCTGACTCGAATGGATCAGGGCCGGATTTAAGGGAGGGACCTCAATTCCCACTAATCTTCTCTTTTCCCCTTATCCAGTAATTAGCCTACTAACTAACTAAATGACTTTTAAAACGACTTGTCTGATAAGAAGCTTGAAATGATTATGAAACTTCAGTAGAATTCAGCTTAAACAACTGCGTCAATTAAACTTGAACTTGGTAATGACAAAAAAAACTTTTAGTGAGGGCATCGACAAGTCGTTGTAGTAGCTAGAGAGAATGTTTTGATTGCTATTGCTGTTATTGTTTAGGTTTATACATATATCATTTCAAATGTTTTGAATAACGGTAAACGAACGAACACAAATGATCCGAGGGAGAGGGGAAAATCAATAAACAAATCAACAGAGTAACAAATGAAAATAAAAAACAATTGTTGTTGTTGTTGCCATTGACGACAAGCCATCGGAAAAATGCAATTGCAATGCAAATGCGTCAAGCAATTTAGGTCAAGTCAAAGCGAAGAAGGACCCAGAGCAGAAAGTAAATCAAGCGCAAAAGAAAGAAAAAAAACAAATTAAACGCAACGCAAAAATGGATAAAACTTTAGTCATTGATAAGGTGGCGTGACATTTTGAGAACATAAATAAAAAGAGGTGAGAGGAAGGTGAGAAACACACCGAGAGAGTGAGAGAGAGAGAGGGAGCAGAGAGAGAGAAGGCCACGCCGGCAAATAAGCGAGATATAGAAAGAGATGGAATGCATTTGCGTCAGCTGGTTAAAATTTATAAGAGGAAGAAAAGAGTGGGAGGCGGCAGGGAGAGTATCCATATACAGTTTAAAAAATCTTACCTGCTCTTTTTTAGTTAATGTTGTTTGTTTTTGTTGTTGTTGATGTTAGAAATTCCGTCAAATTTGTAAGAGAGAGATAGAGAAAAAAGGCCATTAAAGATTATATAAAATTAATACACACACGCACGAAGAACAATCACACACACACAGGCATATAGAACCAGAACCACCGAAATTCCGTTGCGTTGGCGTTGTTTTTGCTTTTTTTTTGGGTATTAGTGTGAGTGTGTGTGTATGAGAGAGTTTGTGTGTGGTGAGCACGTTTTTTTCTTGTTAGAATTTTATTTTAATGCGTTTTGGCTCAGGCATCACTTGAAACTTTCACAATTTGCGAAAAAAGGCACAATTACTCATACACACAAAACCACACACACACACACACACACACATAGAGACACGTATGAAAGAAATACACTGCGACTGACACTTACTCGTACACACACACACACACGCTGGAGCACACTCCTCGAAAGTTAATTAAACTGCGTTTTATTTTATATTTAGTATATACTTTTTCTCTTCTTTTATTTTTTCTTAATTTGCCGCCCGCATTAAATTGGTTTTTATACTCCGCTGAAGACGCGTGCGTTGAAGAGCAAAATAACAGTACGCCCGCTCACTTTGAAATAAAAAACAACAATAAAAAAAAACATCTTCAGTGTTGCCAGAAATTTAGAGGGTAATGTGGCCGAATATCACGACATGTTGAAAAGCACATGGCATTGCCAGATGCAAATTCTGGGCGGGAAATCAAATGCGTTGCTGATTAACAAAGTTTTCAAAATGGATAATAATATTGTATAATTGCAAATGAGGTCGTTTTAAATAATTGCAACGCATTTTCTGGGAAATCCTCACGTGATGGTGATGTGCAATATATTTGTGGCAATATATTTTTAGGCATCTTAAAGATTTTCGGATTCTGCCATGTTTTATGACATCTTCGAATCTCTCATAAACATTTTGTAAATATAGAATGAATTGAAAGTATTTAAAGTTGTTTTTTAATTGTAATGTATTTAATTGTTAAATTGCACCACAAAAAGTGAATTCCCTACGAATACCCTTTCGAACCACACCGAACCGAGCCATTTAAGGTCGAACATGCAACAAAAGAGCGAAAATGCGGCAAAAGCATGGAACTTCCAACCAATGAGGCGAACGGCAACCGATGAGCCGAACCGATGAGGCGAACCGCAACATGCTTGCGTTTACAAAATTCGCCTTAACTTGGTCGAAATGCTTCAAAAAGTGAAAACTCCGAACGAATACCCTTTCCGAACCACACCGAACTCCTTGCAACCACGTCGAACTCGAACATTGTCAAACACTACCATTGTTTAGTGTTGAGAAGCGATTAAATATGAGGAATTGGTGTTGCCAGAGCTTGCAATTTAATGCGCGGATTTTTTAAAATTAGAAATTACTGTTTTTATGCAACCAATTGCAAATTCTTACTGTGATTTGCACAGATTTTAAAAAATATTTGGCGGCTCTGGCATAAATTTATTTCATTTATATTGTGACTAGCAACTGTGATATTTTAAATTTAGCCAGGCACAGACAACGATTACCAAAACCAAAACCATAATAATATGGCGCCAAGTTTTTAATCAAAAGACTCATTTTTGTTTTCAAATTTAAAACTTATTGAAAATACTCTGTTCAATTCATATTAGTTTATAGTAAAACAACTCATTTAAATTGTTAATTTTTTGTTTTATTTGTAATGTTTTCGCTTTTCAAAAACTCTGTATAATGTTGTGTAATAAAGTGTGTGTGTTTTTTATTTTGTTGTTTTGAAGACAATCTCAGTCTTTGTCTAAGAAATTTACATAGTTCCATAAATGCGGAGTTACTTTATAGTTTACATTGTTTTTTTGTTTTTTGTTTTGTATTGTAAGTACACCGTTTCTTCCTTTTTTTTTTTGTTGTTATTTTTTGTATGGGGGATGCGGGTTGGAGGGATTTCATCGGGGAATTCCCACTTTTTAACTTTCTTACTTTCTTTCGTTTTGTCGTTTAAGCGATACTATTTTGGTTCAAGTCCTTGTGTTTTATGTACATATTTAAACTAAATTATAAACTATAAATTACTAGTTTTTCTTTTTTGTTTTGTTTTGTGTGGGCGGTGAGTGGGTGGGTGGGGTAGATAGGGGGTGTGGGTGAGGGGGTGGTTTGATGTACGAATCTCGCTTAGAATTGTAGGTATGTAAGTACATAGCTCGATGTGGTTACAATTACAATAAATATTTCTATAAATGTATAAAAAATGCCTTAGATGCTAAAAGAAGAAGCTGCTAGGCAGGGGACACAAGAGGGAGATGGTGGGGGGGTGGGATCAATTGGGTTTGTTTCTGGAGGGGATTGAAAGTTGTTTTTTTGTTTTTTTAGCAGCTCTTAAACTATACTTACAATCTACATGAGGAAAGTTGGATGGGGGTAGAGGGGGCTGGGTACGGTGGAGAAATTAACTAACATGCACATACACATATACAGCAAAAAAAGAACTAGGATACTACAGGAACTAAGTGCTAACTCGTAAAGTTATAACTGCGTACGGCTCGTCCGGGTGTGACCAGCTCCACCTTGATATTGGCCGTGGCCGTTACCTTGGTGGTATTACTATCCGAGTGGGTGGTCTCCACAGTAACCTCCGGTTGAACCACAATACTTTGCAACTCCGGCGGATAATTGCACGGAGGCTGCTGTTGCTGCTGCTGCTGGGAAGCCTTATGATACGATGGCGGTGGTTGCGTTTGAGGTGGAGGACCACCATGACCTCCATAGGATTGATGTTGTTGTTGATAATTCACATTCATATTATTCACTGGAGTGCTCCAATCATTATGCATTTGTATGGACGAATTGCTCGATTTCCATGACTGCGGCTCTTCCGTAATGGTTGTCAACGATGGATCATTAATATTCACATCCTTGTGATAATGATGCGATTTCTGGCAATTGTTACGCGACGATGATGAACGAGAACCATTCACAATGAACGATTTGTTCGAGTTGCGTTTCGAACTGCGTTGCGGTAAAGGTGATGGGGTAGATATACGATCGGGATGCTCTAATGGTACCAACTCTGCCTCCGGGCCCAACATACTCAGCATTATGGGAAATACAATCAGACTGTTACAGGCTCCAACACAGAGTACGACCAAGAGCAGCCAACAGAAGTGACGCAGAACAAACTCAAAAGGCGATGTGGAGAGCATAAAGACAGCCACCCCCGAAGTCAACATGCCATGGACCAAGGGACCCAAACCCATTTGCATGGCCAAGTGTATGCGACGCTGTCGATTGCCCAATGAAGTCATAAAGCCCTGCAAGATAAAAAGCAATCGATTAGAAAGAGAAATTATTGAAATTTTCGTCTAGACTTACCAATGAGATGTGCACATTGAAACACAGCATCATTCCCACACTAAGTATGAGTATGACAGCGGGTATAGCTGATAATTTAATGCCCAACAAGGTCATGGCTCCAAATATTTGTGCCAAAGAAGCCAACACACTTATGATTACCAAAACTGCTGCCCACACCGAGAGCAAGAGCAGGGAAACCAATACTAAAGCGGCCACAAAAGCACAAGCCAAAATCATGGCCAATGAGGAGCGTAAAGTCATATATTGTTCCCAGAATATAAAGGGAATACCTACGGAAATGAAAAGAAACATTAATAAAAACTCTCAAAGTGCTAAAAATGTCTGAGTTACTTACCCGATGGATAATTGGGCAGACCAAAGCCCTCAAATTTAAGACTCAAATCACGTATGTGACTGATCAAACTCTTAATTTCCGATGTATTTGTCAAGCCATGCAAATAGAAAGGCATCTGGGCATAGGTTAGAGGCAGACTTTTGGGAATCTTTAGATCATATTCGGATGGTACATGATAATACTGACGTGGTTCCGGATACAGTTTGGCCTAAAAGTAAATAGAAAATGGGGTCAATAAATGTTTTAAAGTTTGATTAAAAGTCCTTCTTATTTACCTGTGAAGCTCCATAGGCAAAAACATCATTGTAGGCCCAGGCAGAGAGATAGTTATAGAATGCCTTTGGATTGATAATACCCTCGCTGACTAAACGATTTGTTTCCACAAGACTCTTATCGACTGGATTATCCACATAGCCTGTTTGTACAATCAATTTGTAGGCCAAAATGGCATCGCTACTTGCATTTGTGTGCCAACTCTCTTTGGTCAGGCGTCCATCTTTGAATTCCTCGTCGAAAATGCGTTGCAAATTACTCAACCAATCGCGAAAGAGTAGTAACCAAAAGTCGGGTAAGCCACCATTATCATTCTTAATCACATGGGGTACACGTACAAAGGCATCATGATAATCTCGTAACAGTTGCTGCTGCGTTGGATACTCGAAATTTCCTTGGGTCACCGCATACATGCTATAGAAGCCAAAGAGGCGAGTTTGCGCATCCAGAAATTTATGCTCTTGACTTTCCTTTGGCACCAGATCTATGATATCCAAGCCGTCTTGTAATCTCGTCGAGGCATAGAGGCTAAAGATTAGGGCACTTATGAAACCCATGACAGCCAGAAATTTAACCCAACTCAGCATCAGGAATGGTGTATAGTATTTGTAGGCAAAGTGTGACAACGAAAACGAGGGCAACAGTGAGGAAGTGATGCTTGGATGTGTCTTCATGGGCACATTAACACGCGTCTCCAGCAAAGGATTCTGAACCACAGCACCGCCACCTGCGCTACCACTACGTGGAGTATGATTACAATTCTTGACATGACGATTCTGACGATTGCTATTGATGCTATTATTATTATTGTTCATATGCATGGGTGGCTGGAGTACAGCTGGTTCCTTCCAAATGGGAAAGCAACAGCAGAAAATATCCGCTCTGCCAGCCGTGCGTCGTCTCAAGTCGAGGGATATTAGAGCCGGGAATACTAGCAAAGCTGCAGCGACATTGAAACACATTACAATGGCCGCCTGCAATGAGAATACCTTTAAGGCTGGCACTGGTATGAAAGCAGCAGCAAAAAATGAACCCGCCGTGCTGCAGGCACTGAACAATATGCTCGGTCCAACTTTCTTCAATATCAATTTCGTTTGCTCCTTTCGATTACTCTCCGCATAGGCAGCCGTCAGCATAAAGATGTGATCCACCCCAAGACCGAGGGCCAAGAAAGGTACCACCTGAGTGCTGGCGGCATTGAAAACAATGCCCAAGAGGGCACATAGACCCAAACCGGCTGCAGTACTGAAGCACATCAACAAAACACCAGCCACACCCACACTACTCTGACCGCGGACTGGATCGCGCCAACGCAAGAGTGTACAGAAGGCATAGAGAACGGTAATGGCCACACCAATCACTATATTCCAGGCACGCGGATGCGAATACTTGGCCAATATATCATCCAGAGTGGCCGAACTGAACACATACACATCATAGTTGGCCGCAATGCGTGAGTTTTTCCTCAACAATTGTTCCACTTCGCGTGAGAAATTCCTTTGCCAGGCATTCAAAACTTCGGCCGCCTTCTCCTGGGTCCAACCAATATGATGTACCTTGAAATTATCCCACCACTGATCGTACATCTCTTTTTCGGTCATCAATTGTACAACAGTTTGCAGGGCCTTGGCTTTGCGTAAATGTGCGCTACGATTACGTTGGGCGCCACCCACAATTAGCTCCTCGGGCCAATGCATATGCTTGGCAGCATAACCATAACATCCTCCAGATAGTATGGCTCCGACATCCGGTGGTTGGGCACTATTCTTATTCGGTGCGGTTTGTGGACATTTCGGGTTGAGAGGATTAAGACATGGTTTCTCCATGTAGCCACTACTAATGCCAGCACGTTTCAAATATTGTTCCACTGTATCGAAATCGAAACTAATTTGTTGCTCCGAAAGTTGTTTCTTCATAAATTGCATCACATAAGTGGGATTCAAACTGCTCCACACATGTCGTTCATTAAGGAATCTGCAAAATGAATGAGGAAAGGACATTAGCTAAGATTCAAGAGTAATTTTTTAAAATGAACTTACGGTATATAGACTGGCACTTCGGGTCCAAGTAGCTGACTGCCCTCCCAAAAACAATCCAAAGGTGTTATGATCGAACATGGCGACATTCGTTGCAGTGTATCCTCTATGTAAGAGTGTCCTTCGAAACTTGGTGTACTTGGGGAATTGCACATATCACGTAAACCCCATTCTGTATCGTACATATGAACTTTCACCGATGTCGCTTTAACAAGGACCTCTAAATGTGATAATAATGCCTGCGGATGCAGCACTGAGGCATTCGGATCATGTGCCGTTTGTATTACCAGTTGATGCGTCGTCGATTCAACCTCACCGATAGTTTTCTGTGTATATGCCAACTCGGATTCGAGTCGTCCGCCTTCTTGTATCCATAATTGATGGACTTTTGAGTGTATCTGTGCACTTTTGAGGCCCACACAAAAGGTGCTAAGTACTAGAATGGCCACAAATAGGACCTTGCCCGCATGCTTTTGCACTGAGCTGCCAAGTTGTTCGAGGTGGGATTGAAATACTGAGCGCAGATAGATTGCCGTGCGGTTGCCACGCGCTTTGCCCTGCAAAAAGAGAGATAGAAAGATATAAAAATTTGGGTTTAGTTCAGTTTGCTGCAGATTTTAGGGAGGGAAGAGGAGGAGAAGGAGGAGTGTAGGGACTTTTACGTTTGCCATAAATAAGGCATTAAAATTATAACGAAACAGCGTGTGGCCTCAGAGACCCAATATCACATCCCCAATGTAGCAGCCATATAATTTATATATTTTCGTAGCATCTGCGACCCATCATCATCATCATCATCATCTTCATCAGCAACAACAACCAGCCTCAGACCTACAACAAAAAAAAACTAAAGATACAAGACGCCGCTATTGGCATTTTAGCCCTTACTCCGGACCTGAGCCCTAAGCTTTAGCAACAGGGCCTGGCTTTCTCAATCTTTTGTCTCTTCCCTTTACTTTGCCCTCCACGTTTTGTCTGGAAATCGAGCATGCTTCTCCCCAGTTCCCCAAAACAAAATAATAATAATGAGGCAGAGCACTAGAGAGCTAACATCTCAATCGAACAGTCATTCGCACAGTGGTACAAATTAGACCACTGAAAACTCCATGGAGAATAAATTTTTAAATTTCTAGGAAAAATAAAATACTTTGAAGAAATATTAAAGAAACTCAATAGTAGAATAGTAGATACCTACACCTAAACCAGTTGGGAATTGCAGTTGCTTTAAAAGGAAAACAAGTACAAAACTTGAGAGAATGATTTGGCATCACAAAGAACGATTTAATTTCCTTTAAGACTTGACTTTCATTCCTTCTTTTCATTCCGAATAAACAAAGTGCTTTTTTTGCCTGAACCACTTGGGAATCATTAGTACATTAGGCGAAAAAGCAATGTAAGAGCATGAAAAGAAGAGTTGGTATCACAGAAATCGTTTTAATTCCATTGAAAACTTGTGGTCTTCTAGAATCCCTTTAAAATTCTGTACTTTTCTTTTCGTACTAACCCAAATCTCTTTAAAATTCGGTTTTTCTTCTTTCGTAATAAACCAAACGTTCCGAATTGAAATTAAAAGTAACTATAAAAAGTTTTTTCAACATTTTGTAACCAATTTATAACATTTCTTGACCCGGAAGATTTGTTATATTAGATAATAGATAAAAAAAAAAGCAAAACTTGTTAAAAATATAAAGCAAATTGGTTTTATTGACCCCGTACCACTGTGCCCGCACCCAAAAAGAGACCTCCAGAGGATAGCGTCTACACAACAACAACAAAACAACGACAACAACAACGAAAATACCCAAGTCCAACTTCATCTCGAAACGTCTGAGCATTTCCAGTCTCTTCTGTTGTTGGAGTTGCCCCTTGCTGCATGCTACATGCTACATGTGGCCTGCTGCTTGTGTAGTCTCTTCTTTCGTCTCTCGTTGGGCTTTTATCGCTTTTCACAGATTTTTCCGCGCAGTTCAAGTCAAGTTTTTTTTTTGTTTTCTTTTCTTTTCTTTTTATTTTTTTTTTTTACCTTACCAAACTTGGCTGATGGAATGGGAATGGGTTAAGGCTGAATAGATAGAGGTAGTAGTCATGGGTAACCACAAATTGTCTTGGCTTTTGGGTTTGGTTTTGGTTGTTTGGGCATGGGCAACATTTTATGACTACCGTTAAGATCGCTGAAGCGGGAGTCAGTCATAAATAAAAACCCAAGACAGGCAAAAGATAGCTAAATAGACAGAGAGAAAGACAGAGGGGGAGGGCTGCTTCCTGATCGTTGGCATTTCCGCAATCCAAACAAAAACAAAAAATTAAATGGAAGGAAAAAGACAACTTCAAACGACTTTGTCGCCTTTAATTAAGTCATTTGGCGGCGGCGGCGGCGGCGGCGTCGGCATTTTCCTTGATTTCACATGGTTATGGGTTCTTTCGTTTGGTTCATTTTTTTTCGGAACCTGTTCTTGGAATGTTTTTCCTCTAGGGGGGCACAAGAGCAACAACAAAAGAAGATGCACAACAAATTCTAGGAATTTTTTACTTTAAACACAACTCACAATGTTGCTTATAGTAAGTAGTAGAGTTGTAGCCCCGAAGGCAACTAAAAATAAACTTAATCTAGATTTTCTTACCAAAAACACGAAAGGCGGTCGGTCTGTCGGTTGAGCAGTGCTGCTCAAACTATGTGTATGATTGAGACATCAAAAGGCGGCCTAAAAAGTCAAATTCTCCCATTTTTTTTGCCTTACTGTTAACGCTTGCAACATGCTGTGCAACATGTGACATATCATCAATCTTGTTGTTGTTGTTGTTGCATGCAGTCACACCCCCGCTGCCGCGTCGTCGTCGTCCTCCGGCTCGACTTGGTTGTCGTGAGGAAATGTCACAAATTGATTTATGACCGTGCCCCGGAGACGACGTTGTCGTCGTTCCTTTGCAGCACAGCAGTTTCAAATGAAAATGTATTCCCTCTAAGCAACAACTTCATTAGAAATGCACATAGACACACACTCAGACACACACACACACACACACATAACACACAGGGGAATAGTCTTTCATCGAGGTTTTCTTCTGAGTCTTCTAATCCCGAGGTCTTAATCCCAAACCCAGTTTCACTCACAGTTTGATGCACATTGATTGACCGCTGGGCATAACGAATTGGTCTTTGTTAGTGTGTGTGTGCGTGTGTTTGTGTGTGAGATGGCAGGTGCTACATAAGGTAACATCAACACACACACTATCGAACAAGTTTATTTTCACAAAACTTAATCTTCTTCTTACTCTTCCGAAAGTTTCCATCAATTGCTTTTCAAGACCCCCCACAAAGAGTGTGAGTAATTAATTGCATGGCACATTAAGGCGCACTCGAAAACGAAATACGTATATGAATATTTATGGAAAACAAAACTCAAAAAAAAGAAAGAAAGATCGGGGGGAAAAAAAACCAATGTTTCCATGCCCATTTTGCTAATGGAAAAATATCCACTTGAACAAAACCAAAAGAGGCGCGTCAAGCCATAATATATAAGTATACAATATGAGCACGGCAACGGCACGGCACGGCGTGGCATGGCATCCAGTTATGCCGCAATAAAAATTGAATGCAAACCAAACAACGACAACAACAACAACAGCAAAGCAGAATAAATATTTTAGCATAAAATGAAATTCAATAGTTTTATAGTTTTTGCCTAGACCACCCAAGACATCAAAAAAATTCACATATGTTTGGAAACTATGATGAAGTGTAGACGAATAGATAATTACCCTGCATTTAATTTTTTATAGAAGCGACACCTAGCGGTTGCATTAATAATCAATGTTTCTTCATGATGCTTAAGGCTAAGTTTTAGAAACAATATAGTGTCAAGGGCTAAAGAACAAGGAGAATAAGTATCATTTTTGAGAATTTTCGAATCAATATCTATGCAAAGGATCCTCACTAGATCGTAAAGTAGATATTTCGAGCTCGAAAACGACTTAATTATGCACAAGCATGTAGCCAAAGCACTAGAAAGGAAGAGCATCGAGAGAAATATTAATGATAAGACTTCAAAAAAGGCCAAGGCGATGTAGAATGAGGATTGGATCTAAAAAAAGTAAACATTTCGAGTTCGAAAACGGCCAAGTGATGTCTACGCATGTAAACGGAGCATCAAAAACACAGGGCAGCAGGAAAATGTACATATTTCGAATTCGAAATCGGCTAAATAACGCACAAGCCTGTAGAAGACACACTACAAAGAAATGTTCGAAAAAAGCTGAGTGAAGCAGAAGAATGTAGAGGAAGATGCAGAATTCTTGGACTGCGAAAAAGTAGACATATTTTAGTCAGGACACTAAGAAAAAGTTAAGATTTCGAGTTCGAAAACGGTTAATGACTGACATGCATACATCTAGAAAACATCTGAAATACAGGACACAAAGAAAAAGCAGAAATTTTCAGTTCGAAACAGACTGAATTATACATGACACAATAAAAAGACAGAGCATTAAGAAAGCTAAAATATTTTGAATTCGAAAGAAGCTTAGTAACGCACAAAACGACCCATAGAAGCTTCAAGTATATCAAAACACCAAAAAACAGTTTCGATATCGAAACCAATATATTTAAGTGTTGCAAAAGTCCATTTATAATATTTTAAACAATAGTGCAAGCGTAAATAGAAAGAAAAAAGAGGATAGTTTAGCTTTAGCTTTAACGTAAAGTTATACCTTTTATCCATCTATTTTTTTCTATTAATATGCTCTTCAACTCTTCGACTACAGGGTATATAAACCATATGAATAATGAATGAATATGTATTGTATTATATTGAATAGTATCGTTTGGCTTAAAGTCAATATGTATATGTATATATCACACATGAAGACATAAAAGACACGTTTAAAGTTCACCCATTTAATCAAAGAAATAAAAGTTTCTAACAAAGCGTGGCCAAAAAAGGATCTCCATAACTTGGCGATCAGCAACTGTGTCATCATGATGATCATCATCATCATCATGATCAGACCCAGCAGCAGTGGCAGAAATGTTTTCCCATATGTTTCTCACGTAAGACGTGTGCCATAAAACCTGTGTAGATACGTTCATAAAAGTTATACGAACGCTGATAACGTTTTTGAATACTAAAAGCAAAAAAAAAGTGGAATATCTCCTCCATCTCCCTGCACTGGTGCCATGTGAATTTCCGATTTACGACAAAACGCGAAACGAATCTTCAGGGTTTCTTTTTTTTTAATTTTATTTTTCTTTCGTTTGGCATTTAAATGGAACTTTGTTTTATTTTCACACACAGATGCCCAAAAGGCGGGCAGACAGCAGCAGCAGCAGCTGTCAAAAAAATGTAGAAAAACTACGTCAATATAAGCTCTATTTTTAGTCAATTCCATTCCATTGTGTATATACTATATAGACGAAATCCATTCATCTGCCACACACACACTGATCTCACCCCAAAAGACCACACACAATGCTTGACAAACATGAAAAAAAAATCAGAAAAATAATTATATTTCTTTTTCAACACACACAAAAAAAAAAAAAAATAAAATAAAATACAGATAAAGAAATAACAAATTAAAATCTGACCCGATGAATGCAAATTATCATTTGCCGCCAATTTATGGCGCCCCCAAAACGTGACTAGCAAACAGCAAATTTTTTTTATAACTTTTTTGATTTGGTTTTTAGTTGATTTTTTTTTTTTTTTTTTTGTGGTATATAAATACGAAATCGTTAAAAAAAGGTTTGAAGGTCATTGGAGCATTGGCAGGCAACAGGTGAGAGTTAAAAAATTGAGTGGCAGATGGCTTACAGTTAACTTTGTTTAACCACGAAAGTAGAGAGCAAAAGGAGGCAAAGAGAAAGAGAGCGCCAGGTGCACAAGGACCACCAACGATAGAGTTACCGTATCTACACTTAGAGAAATAGCCATGGGAGCAATAAAGAAATGGCTAATTGTAAGATAAGTTTGTACCTTTTGATCCCATTCAGCTTTTTTATTTGGCTATAAAAGATTATATTCAAAAAACTTATTACAGTAAAGTGCTTTAAGTTAATTCTATACAGGACTTTAAGTAACGATGTGCCCAAGCCCATAAAGATCCTTTATAAAGACTAAGATTTAGCACTTTTGTTGAAAGTTCTCAATATTTTTAGCTTCAAATTTTAGCTATAAAATAAAAATAAGAGTGTTTTGTAAAGAACTTTAAGGTGAATTTGATGAAAAAGTATCTGATGGACTCTCGTAAAGAGGTTAATTACTTAAAGTTGCTTGCTTTGTTAAATTTTCTTATCCTTTTTAGCTTTAATATTTGGCTATAAAACATAACTTTTATAAGGGGATCATGAGAATGTTATTCTACGATGGCTTTTAAAGAAACTTTCTGAAAATTTCTATACTTAGAAAGTTTCTATATACATATAAGCCTAATTTTAATTTTAGTTGAGTTTCCCCTTCATTTTTAGCTTGAAAATTTAGCTACAAAACATAAACTTTTATAGCCGTTAAAAGGAATTATATTTTAAAGTAGTTAGGACTGCATCTAAAGCTTTTCTCATATATGTATACCCCCCTGTTATATACCTAAATCTTTCATTACATTTCTGTATAATTTTTAGCTTTAAAGTTTAGCTAGTTAAAATTGTTTTAAAAGGTAGTTCCGTGCAAGTGTTTAAACTAACCTCTTAAAAACATAATAATCATATATAAAGATATTGAAGACATTAAGTTAAGTTAAACTTAAACATAACTTTTAATAAAAAAGAACTTGAGAATATATTTCAAGGTAGTTCAACTATGCGTATAGCGTTTTTCGTGGGTGATTAAAGAATGCTGTAATATGTACAAAACTGGTACTGAAACTGAAACTGGAACTTCACCTGCCCTACCTACCTACCTACCAGACAACAACAAGCAGACTTAATTTCTTTATTATTTTCATATGAAAAGCCAGTCAGTCAGTTGGCCTCTCAGTCTCAGTCCCAGTTTGAATACGAGTACGAGTCCAAGTCCAGTCTACCTGGCCGCATTCAAAAAAACTCAACTTCAGCTTCCATTGAGGCACACACACAGGTATAAACGCATGTTGGTCGGTTGGTCGGTTGGATGGTTGTTGGTTCCTACCTCCCTCCTCCTTCTTTACCTACCTATATCCCTCCCTCTCATCCTCCCCTAGTTGGCGTTTTCTGTCCATTCTGTCCGTTAACTGCTTTTTCAGTGAATTCCGTGATTATTGCTTGAATGTTTCTTTCCGGTACTCTGATACACTCTTCTTCTTCTTCTTCTGCTTTTATGGGCCCGTACACTCTCGAACTCTCTCAGAGATCTCTCATTTTTGCCCTGGCCCAATGTCACTGTGCGTCTGGGTCTTCTCTTCGTCTTCTTCTTCTTCTTCGGTTGGTCTTCGGTCTCAGTTTTACCTTTACCTTTTGTGTTGTTGTTGTTGTTGCTGCTGCTGCTGTGTGTGGTCGAGTTAATGTCTTCATAATTCTTTTGATTTTTTTTCTTTTTTTCTTTGGGTCTCTCTTTCTTTCTGCTGTTGTTGTTGCTGTTGCTGCTGCTTGCTGATGAAGACAATAACAGTTTTATGTGCGGCCCGGGCCGGCCCGGTCCGGTGCCAGGTCCCTGGCCCCTAATGAAGACGAAACAAAAAAAAAAAAACACAGCAGAAATATATACATTTTGAGTTCCCCTCGCACCAGCTGCAGATCTTTTTATTTTATTTTTTTTTTTGGTGGGGGAGATCTCTCTATCTTGGTTTGCGTGTGTTTTTTTTTTGGAGGCCTCAAAATTGAGCTGTCAATTCTTCGACTCAAAAGTCAGTGTGTAAGTCTGTGTGTGTGCTTGTATGTGTGCGGTTGTGCGTGTGGGTGTTATGTGGGGCAAAGGTTTAAATTGGAATGTTCGTCTTTTTTTTGGGGGGGGTTTCTAAGCAGATTATTGAGTTATTTATAGTTCCATTTCTATGCTGGCCATAACTTTGGAAATCGATCAGTTATCATTTAAAGGTTTAATGGAAAAAAGTATCTTTATTTTTCTCATCATTCCTAAACTTGATATTATGGAAATATGTACGTTCATGTTTGTTTTTCCAAAGAAACTTATAAGTATTTGTAGTCATTTTATGACTTTTTATAGAAACAAGTTAGATTTTTTCTTTGTATCCTTAAGTAAGGAGTTAAGAGGTTTGTTTGACCAGATTTGGTCATAGAATCTTTTGATTATATACATATATTTCTTCTCAGGAGGTTGTAAAAATTTGGCTTTGTATCCTTTTTAGATTGAAGAGTGTTTTTTAACTAGATTCTACTAAATGTGGACATAGTATACTCTGATTTTATATAATTTCTTAGGGACATTTAAATAATTTTAATAATTATGCTTTGAATCCTTTATAGACCAAGTTTTAAATTTTAGTAAATTTTATTATGGAATCTTCGGATTATTATCTTCTGATTTTATATAATTTCTCAAGAACTTGTAAGAATTTCCCTTTGAATTGGATCATATGATATATGTACATATATTATTTGTTATAAGAGATTGTTACAATAATCGCTTTATATACATATAAACTTATATAAGTATCTAAAGAAACTAAAAAATTTTTGTGAATTTCAATATTACTACCAATAAATACTTTGATTTTAAAACATTTCTTTAAAAATTATTATAAAAAAGATGTTTAAATTTTCAATAACCAACTTATTTTTAAGTAAAATTTATAGAAATTTAAGAAGATCTGAAAACATTGAAGTAGGTTATTATAAATGTCATAAGCTAAAGAACATTTTCTAAAAGAAATCCGAATACGAAAAGAAACCTTTAATATTTATTCTTTTATCTCCAAGTCACTTTTAATATTTATTCTCGTATCTCTAAAACAAAAAGGAAAGACTAAGTCATATGCAAATATAGTAACTTAAGAAGAAATCTGAGCATTTTCTTAAGAGATAAACTAGAGGTTTAAATTCTTTAGTGTGGAACTTGCTTAGATAAGATCTTATCTGTTTAAGGTGTAAATCACATAAATCATGGTCACACTTTATGAGAATTTATATCTTATATTTGTAAGAGAACAAAAAAAAATGGGAATAGATGGAAAATGTTTGGACCCCAACTCCAAAAAAACCCCAGAGACGAAAGAAAAAGAGACCGAAACCTAAAAATTGAAAGATCAAAGAAGCCAAACCGAAATAAAAACAAGAGCGAGGGCTGATTCAAGTGGTGAGTTTCTACAGAGACACTCGGAAGGGCGGGTCTGTGCAAACTAATCCTTAAGCAAACACACGTCTCATTTGAGGAGTGGCCCCTGACGGACGGGGAATGCCGAACGGAACGGCTAAAAGATACCTGCATAAATTGCTATTGCTTTTTTTTTTGTCTTTTCTTCTGGGTTTTCTTGAAAAGTGGCTTCCGAGAATGTGGCAGGCGGCAAAGAGTGAGTGAGTGGAGAGGACGACTCAACAATGTCGATGAAGATATCTCACGCCTACAAAAGCATTTCCGGCTTACAAACAGGAGAAGAAGAAGGAGGAGGTATAGAGGAGAGGGTATAGAGATTGTCAAGTAGATAACGAGAGGAAGTTTAACTGTTATGTGGCAACATGCTGGGCATGTTGAAAATACAAAATCATAGCATAAAAATTTAATTCGTATAACTTTTTGCACATCATCTTTCTAAAATACATATTTAAGTTAGAGTCTCCCCACCCCCCTTTTCTAGTTTCTTTGTATTTACTCAATTCATTAGTATAGACAAATTTCATGCTACTGGTTTTTCTATGTCTATCTCCCTCTCTCTCTCTATGTTTGCTCTTTTGGTTCTTTTGTGGATGCCACAAATATTTGTAGATATTTTCATCTATTTGTATTTGTCTTTGGCTTTAGCTATTTGTTTTTCATGCTTAGTTGTGAAAAAGAAAAAAATGAGAATTTCGTAGCGTGGCGGCATGACTAAACAGAAATATATTGCAAAGACTTTGCTTCTTCCTCAATGCTTCTTTAAAATGCCGCCAATGTATCTCTGTCTCCTCTGTGTTGACTTCCTGTGTGCCAAAGTGTGTGTGTGTGTGTGTGTACTACAATTGGCACAACAACAACAACAACCGAGTCCCAATGCTTAGTGTCAAGTGGTAATGGGAAGGGGAGCCGCCGCTGCTCCGTTCATCGTTTTCATTCATGAATTTATATGTATCCACACACACACACACACACACACATCTATCTATATCTATATCTACATATATATATGTATATCACATAGATACAATGGCTCATCGTCGTCGACTGGTGTGTACATGGCCTGCATCTTTAGTGCGGCATTGCCATAAATATGAGTTTGCGACACCCAAACAAAACGCATAGAGAAAGACAGAGAAATACGAAATATCAATGGGACAGCAGAGAATAAAAAGAGACCTGACAATAATAATAACAAATACAATCCAGATAAGCTCATATCTAACAGATCGAATCTGAAAGATACACTTTAAAAGGTTCTCTAATCAATTTGTCTAATGTTGTTTGATTGGTTAAAAAAGTTTTCTTTTAAATTTGTTTGGCAACTTCCGTTTCCCATTTTTGTTATCTAGAAAGTTAGAAAGGATCTTCAGACCAATTTTAATAAAAATTACGAATCGACATTCAATACATTTCTAAAAACTCGTAAGAATTCAAAGAAACTAATTAACAAATTTCTCTGAAGAACCATTTTCCGTTTCTTTGACTAAAAAACCGTTTTTGATTTAAATTTGTATATATTCTCGAATTTGATTTTATAAAGTTTCGTAAGATCCTAATATTCATAACATTTGAAACTATCTTTAAGCTGAATTGGTCATAAGATCGATTTTGATTAAAACTACGTAACGAATTTTAATACAATTGAATTCCATTTCTAGATAATAACATTTTTATTTTCTATATTTTTCAGACAGATTTTATATATGTATCTATTCCATATAATTGATTTTTACTAAATACTATGTACTCAAGGCATACATGAATACATTCAAAACTTTGATTACTCTGATTAGTTATCAATGACTATACATATTCCTTCAGCTATTCGAATACTCTTACAATGAGCACGAAATTGAATGAATTTTGAGAAATGAATGAATGTACATATGGATAAATATTCACAGAATTAAGAGCACTCATTTGTCAATGAATGAATAAAAGACAGATTGATTCTAAGAAGCTAATGAAATGAAAAGGAGGAAAGCTAGGTTTAATTCTCATTGCTGAGTGGAAAGTTTTTGAGTTCTTACAGAATTTATTATGTTTTGACAACAAATGGACCTTTCCATATAGTTAGGGAATAACAATTTGTATATATTTTCAATATTGCTTCATTTCGCATTCAACTCATTCATGAAAACGTCATCTTTTGCAGACCTCCCAGTAGCGAGATACAAAAAAAAAAACAAACCAAGACGAAAAAAAATAATAATAATAATAATGTTAATTTGCATAAGCTAAACACAAAAAAAAAAAAACGGTCCGAAACAGACAGACAAACACACACACAGTGCTTTTTGCCTTGCTCTTTGGCTTCGTTAGACAATTTTAATGTCTTAATATATTTCGTTAAATTGAGTCATTAAAATAAATCGCCAAGCCGATGACGATGTCGTCGGCGGCTGTGGCAGCAGCGGCGGCGGCGGCGGCGGCGCCCGTCACGAGCGCAAAAGGCAAAACTGGCAACAACCAACCAACAATAACAACAGCAACAAGACACGACCACACCTCAGTTGCAGCAGCAACATCAACAACAGCAACAACAGATCCAGCCAGAGACCAGACCGAGTCAGAGTCAATTTTGTTGCTGGAATCAGTCCGTCCGTCTGTCTGTCTGTTCGACTGTCCGTCCATATCCAACACACAGATCGAACGACGATCGAGTGGAGTTGCCACAACTTTCGAGAAGTTCAAAAGCAGCAGCAGCAACAACAACAAAAATGTTACAACGATTGGGGAGAAACGGACACATAGTGAGAGAAACAGAGACAGAGCCAGGGAGACATAGAGAGAGAGAGAGAGAGCGAGTAGAAGAGATAATTGAGCTGCATATAGAGACAGCAAAAGAAACAACAGCAACAACAACAATAATGAAGACATCAAGTTGTAAAAATTCCCCTACCTAAGGACAGGGATAACGACTTTGAGTTACCCTTCAAATTCCAATAGATTTGAATATAACCAAATACAAATACATTCATAAATGGAATGAATCAAAATTTTAGAATAGACTGAATTGATTGAATAGTTAGAATAGAAATATATTTTACGTCTTCTTGGACTAAAGTAATATGCCCTTCTGACACCCTAAAGGGTGTAGATAGATCTTTTACAGTTTGAGGATCTTGAAAATGCTGTTACTACAATTTTTCATCTTTTTTTTTTTGTTTTGTTGTGAAAACCAATACATTTTCATTATCATTGTTACATTATTCGGCTGCCAGCCAAGCCCTTGCCATGCTGCCGCTTTCCTGTTCCCTTCCCCCACCCACCTACCGAACGTCTCTCGCATAGCTCACCGAAAATTGTTGAGCAAGGCAAATCACAAGCAGCAGCAACAGGCAAATTGAGCAAGGGAGTGGAGAGAGAGAGAGCGAGTGAGTGGGGGGCAGTGAAGGGGAGTAAGCAAGCACGTACGAAATGACTCTGACTCTTCCTCTTCTCCTGTTTCGCTGTCCCTCTACTCCGCTCTCTCTCTGGCTCTGTCTCTCTCTGTGAGGCCAAACGCGCCCACCCATGTTGGGGCTGCTGCTGGCTACGAAAGCAAACAAACATACACACACACACACAAACACAGCAAAACAGAGACTGTCTGCGCCGACGACGACGTCGACAGCATTAACATGCAATGCGTCGGTTGTTGTTGTTTTTGCGGTTGTTTATTATTTTGCTGCTGAAGCTTTTTTTCTTTTCTTTTCCTTTTCTTTTTTTTTATTTTGGCGCTCAGTTGCAGTTTTGTTGTTGTTGTTGTTTTTGCGGTCAAACCGTGCACAGTAGCTTCAAAGTAATGAAGTTGTCGGCGAATTTAGCTGGATGTCCTGCGGTGTGCCAGTTTGTGTTTATGCGTCTGAGTTATCTTTTTTTTGTGCTTAAAAACTTGCATAGAGCTTCATATATTTATATATGTATGCCTTTCTTGGGAAAGCTTTCGAAAAAAACTATATGCTAACCTAACCTCAAAAATATAGGAATAATTTTGAGAATTAAAGTTTATAAAATATGAGTTTTAACATCTTTTTTTTAGGTTTTACTCAAATTCAATATTCTCAAAGGATTAAAATTTATACAGCCTATAAAACGTTTAATATTATGTTTTTGGGAAAGATTTTCGTGTAAGGATGCACGATAATACTATTCATGCGCTGGAAAGTATACTATAAAAAACGAGTAAACACTATGCTACCAGTTAAAAAGTCAAAAGAGCCTGATTAGATAAAAAAAAGTGATATATGTGTGTATATCAGATAATCCTTTCCCAATAACTGAAAGCGCAAAGGTATCAAAAAAACCTAATTCACAATCTTACATAAGACCTAATTCAACATTATTAAAGCTCTTTTATATATTTTATTTTATTTTGATTCCATGAAATATATTAAAAATTTAAAATTGGCAATCAAATATAGTTTTATACTATTTTTCACAGCTCGCTTATGGTTCAAATTCTACGAAAACACGTTAAAATGCCAAAATGCCTTAAGAACAACAACAAATTCTCATGAATACAATAAGCTGTTTTACAACTTAATTCGCCCAGCTTTTAGTTAATCACCTTAATTAATAAGCTTGGCAACTCTATTAACTAAAAACACAAAAAAAAAAAATAGAAGACCAAATGAAAACGAAAAGAGACGAGGGCGAGAGCAAAAAGAAGCTAAAATAAAATTAATGGCCAACTGTCGGCAAACCCTAATGGGGCACATTAAAAAACTAAACTAGCTGAAAAATGTTTCAATTTCGATGGCGTTTCGTTTCGTATTTTGTGTGTGTGCAAATTCTACGTGATATTTTTTTTCTGAACTTACCTTATCAATTTGATCGAGCGCCACTTGGGCATCCACCCAGCTGGTACGTATATATAGATCCGAGAATAATTTCTCATCGACCACATCGCCGTGTGTGTCCGGTACGCGGGGTAAATTGTCCCTATCCATTATGGTATGGTATGGTACTTCTTCTTCTTCTTCTACGTCTCCGTCTGTTGTTGCTTATTCTTCTTCTTCTTCAGCTTGTTTTTCTCTTGCCTTTTCTCGTCTTCTCAAAATAAAAGTGCTGCCAATGTCGGTTTTTACTTTGTATCTACGAGTATGTTTTGTGTATGTACGTGTGTGTTTGTGTGTGTGTTTGTCAGTCAGTGTGTGTGTGTGTAGTTGTGTTTTGATGTTTATTGTTTATATTTTTGTTTGTTGTTTTTGTTTAATATGAAATTTTATATTTAGTTTAATTTGCATTTTCAGTAAATTAAATTAAATTTTTCTTAAACACTTTTCTTTCGTTTAACTCTCTCTCTTTCTCCCTAACGCATACGGCATGAATTCTCTTTCACTCTCAGATGTTTGATTCGGTTTTTGTTGTGATTGCTGGCTTCGGTTTTGTTGTTGTTGTTGTTGGTATTAATAAAATCTTGATGGATTTTTGTTCCACAACATTTGTGCACATTTTCTTGAAGAATTTCAACAATTTTCACACATATGTAATTTTATTTTATACACCAGATACTATTATATTTTTCTTTTTCTCTGAGACGCCTCACGTTTTTCTTCAATTCTCTTTCACACAGCCGCTCTCGCTCTCTGTATTTCTCGCTTTTTTTTCTCGTTTTATTTTTTTTTATTATGTTTCACACACACACCACTTTGCTTGCGCACGTAGACGATTTCGTTTTAATTCATGAATTTTGTTTCGAATTTGTGAAATTTTCCATTTGTCGAAAAATTCATCTTGTACAACACAAAAAAGATATTCGTTACAAAAGATTTGGTATAATATTTTATAAAATTTGTCACTTTAGCAGGTCTTGTCGAATATATATGTATATAATTTTTTGTTTGTTTGTTTGTTCAATGCGCGTTGCTCCGTATCAAACAACCGTTTCGTTCGAGGATCGCTGAGAGAATGTATCTGATAGATGCGCTCGCCGTAAATACTTGCCCTCTCGCCGTAAATACTCTGAGAGAATGTATCTGATAGATGCGGCACGCCAGGCCAACAACTTCATTAGGGCCGCAGATACATTTACTCTCGCGAGAGAGTGAGCGATTACGCTCTCTCGTTAACTGCGGCCATTTTGGATTGAGCTCGCTCTCTGCGAGGGGAGTTTTACTAATCATTAGATGACCATCTGGTATGAGTAATTTTTATTTTTATTTCAAGTTTCTTCACTAAATTTAAAAAACAAAAACTATGATGGTAAAATATGTATGAAATTGATTTATTAATCAATCAAATTATTATTCGATATATGTATGTATGAAGTTATTTTATATAACATTTTTTCAAGTTTTTTTTATAGACTGTTCAATTAGGTCTAATAATTATATGATCTTGCGATACTTTTGGGTGAAAAATAATTATATTAAACCGTATATAATTATTTCATATATTTATTAACATAATAAACAAATTTTTTTTTCTTTTAAGTTTTAATTAGACAACATTCGCGGAAATTCTTGCCTTTAAAATGTATTAACTAATTAATATTATTTAAAAAACTTGCATTATTGAGCTTAACACAAATGTGTTTTCAAATTTTGGTTTCAAAATTAATCCAATTAACTGTGCGGACTTTACAGTTTTGTACGTTTTTTAAATTTGACAGTTTGACAGCCACTGTGGACGAAGACAGAGCTTGCTAATTTCTATTGTTGCTTTTTGGTTTGGACCACCCAAGCGAGGTTGCTGGTGGTGGACCACCCAAATATAAATGTTGTTGTTGTTGTTGTTGCCTTCATTAAACTCAACGGCCGGCATTGTGGGTGGTCCTCGGGTTTCGTATCCCTCTGTCCCTGTCTCACTTGACGGCAGCGTCGGCGGCCTTCATCGGAGCTTTTATTGTATGCTCTCTATATATGTATGTGTGTGTGTTTGTGTGAGTGTATGTTTGGGGAGCGCGTGCGTGGCAGGCTTTTTTCCCCCCGTATGAGTGTGTGTGTGTGTGAATTGTTGGCAAATTTGTTAGCTTTGTTGTTGTTGCATGTTTTTAATGCTAAATTATGAGCAGGATGTTTTTGTTTTTTTCATTCTTTTGCATCTTCTCCCCATTCGCGGAGGCTGTCCCTGTGTGTGTGTGTGTGTGTGGACCACACAAGTTGAGATGATTCTCTTACCTTTTCGCGGGCAAATTATAGCCATGGACTGTGATTGGAGAGTTGGATCCCAAAAAGGATGATGGAGTTTCTTTCGAAAAGATCAAATACAATTTGCCCAAGAAATCAAAGAATAAAATATTTATTTTTATAGCCTCACACCTGTTTTTACTATAACTGTTTAAAGCAAAAATTGGCGCTTCAATTCAAATTCAAATGCAACTGTAACTGAGAGTGAGAGATAAACAAGATGGAAAGACAGAGAGAGAGAGAGTGTATGGACCCACCGCCATGCAGCGGGCTATTATAATCAAACAGTCAAAGCAAGAACAACAACAACAGCAGCAGCAGCGGCAGCAGCAACCACAAACAACAAACAACTTTGATGACGAGCAACACATATCCCCCCTCCCTTCTACATGCATCCCCCCGTAAGCCCACAGGCTCTCTCACCTGGCCTAACGTTAACTCAAATGTGAATGGCTGCACTTCTTCATCCCCTCCCCATCAGACATCTCTCCCCCCTCTCTACTGACTTGTTTGGTTTGTGTGTGGCTTTTTTTGGCGACTTGGGCGGCAGCTTCAGCTGCTCTCTCTCTGTGTCTGTCTTTTGCTCTCTGGAGATTGCGCCATTTTTATACCCTGTATTTATATGTAAAAAGGGTATATATAGGGAAAATGCACTTGTCTTAATAGATGAAAATTTGAGAAATTTGTTTCGAAATTGGGTCTATAGTATGCTAATAGTTATTATAGAGTCCATATAACCTATGTATGTATGTATCATAATCTTAATCTATAAATAGTCAATAACCTTTGCACTTTAATTTAATTCATTCTAGGTATTCCTCAGTCGTCTACAAAAGTTATTGCTTATTTTATTTTTTACTCAAACACACACACACACACAGACAAAAAGAGATGAAATGACTCTCAACTTTTTGGTTTTTCGTTTTTGCTCTCAATGACTTGCATTTTGTTTTTGCCTGCTCCAAATGCTCCCCATATGGATCAAGACAGAGAGAGAAAGAGAGAGAGTAAGTATAAGAGGGAGAGGCACTCACACACATACACACACGCATACACACGCTCGCGGCGGCATCTCTGGCAGCTGCCACTGGACCACCAACGTTGAGAGCTTCATTTGCCGTTTCAGTGGTTGTTGTTGTTGCTGAGGACAACATCTTCGGCCTTATATCATTCACAGTGAAGCGAACTAAGCAATAAATGGATTTCACTGCAGGCAATATTGTGAATGATTTAAGCTAAACTCTCTCGGCCAGGCCTAAGCCGTGCTCGCACTCTCTCTACGTCTCTCTATTGCTGATCTCTTTCATCTTCGTTGGCGTTTTTTTGTGCTCCCCTCACTATCTCTCTCGCTCACTCTCTGTTGGCGTCGCTATCCTTTTTGCTCTTTCAGTGGATTTTAACGACACGCTGTTTGTTTTTAATCGTATAATGTCTTAATTTATAGTGCAGCCAGCGGGCTGCCTAGATCTGCCTTTTGCCTCTTCTCCCGACCGTCCCCCCTATTCGGAGACCGGGTTTTAGTCGCCGACCAAGGCAATTGCATTTGTCATTGGCCTATAACGCCATTAACATTCCGCCTTCTTCTGCTCGTTGCTTCCCCCTTACCCCCCTGCCTACATACTCCCCAACCAACCCACCAACTCACGATGACCACTCGCTATGCCACTTAAAGTTTAACTGCATTTTCTGTCGTACTGTTGTCGGCTAGAATGCGATGAGGAGGAGTAGATGGCTATATGGAGGGGGACGAAATGACCGTAGAGGGGCGTTTGGGTGTATTTAATGTAATAATTACTATTTGCCACTGGTAATACGTAGAGGAACCAGCCGCAGTCGCGTGTGTGGTAAATTTGTTTGCGGTTGGCAACTCTTTTTCCTTTTTTTTTTGCTGTCTTTTTTTTTGTGGTATCTTGGCGTCGGCTTTTGCGGTTCATGTAATCAACCGCCCAGTCAGCAGCTCCCCCTCCCGCCCCAAGCCCCATCCAGTTGGCTGTCCCTCTCTCTGTCTGTGTGTGTGTGTGTGGTTTTTCCAGCTTCTTTGGTGGTCCTGTCCCTGGTCTTTCGATGGTTTCAGTTTATGGTTTTGGTTTTGGTTTTGCCAGTCCAATGAATCGATGGCTTTTTGGTTATCATTTGGCATGGAAAGTTGTGAAGTGGCCAGCTTGATGAGTTTCAGGTGTGGGTGGCGGGACAAAGCTTGAAATTTATGAAAGGACTTTGATTGAATCAGCTTTAAATTATAAGAGATTGTTATGCGATATCATAGTAAGTTTACCTTGACTTGGGTGGACCTTGCTCCTTGTGCTCCCACATAACTTTTGGAAAGGTTTTTAGAGGGTTTTACCTATTAGGAGCACCTTTAATGGAAAACCAATAGTTTGCTTCAAATATTTCTCTTTCTCCACACATTTATATTAGTTTAATCAATTGACAGATCATGTTAAATCGATGCAAACAACAATGTCATTCAAAGTTAATCCATCTAAAGCTGACCAGTTTGATATAATTGCTTAAATCATCTAAGATTAAGCTCAAATTGACATGAAACATGCATTATTTCCAAGTTTAGATTACATTTCCTTTGTTTTTTTTTTGCTGATCATGATGCCGCCAGGACCAAATGTTATCCATCATGCTCATATTTAATGTATCGTACTTATACACTGGTAATCCTGCCGACTGAAAATGAGCTTATCGGTTGGAGACCATAACCCATTTTCAACTTGGAGTCAGTCGGATGTGTTAATGTGACTGCAACAACGATAAGAACAACAATAACAACAAAAACCGAAACCACAAAAAAAAGAGCAACAAACAAAATACATTGGAGTTGGAGTTGGAGTCAACAACAACAAGCTTAAGATAGATATAAAAGTAAGGCGATAAGCTTCAACATCAACTCCAACTCTGGACTTAGTGGATGGACGACAAAGCTGAAGGAATGAGACTGGGACAAAGTGATTGGAGTTGAAGGAAGGTTTTGTGGCGGGGGCAGGGGGCGGTAGGTAGGCTGAAAAATGTTGACGACGCATGCGTTTTGCGTTGGTTGTCAAATTAATTTCGTTTTGTGACGACGTCGTCGTCGGAGTCGGAGTCAGAGGCAGAGTCGTTTGGAGTCAGAGTAGTCGTCGTCGTCGTCAAAGTCTTATTGGGTCTTACGGCCATGACAACAATGCGACTGCGTGGGCGATGTATATATATAAGCAAACAGAATTGTTGAAAAGAACAGAACCCAACTCTGGGGCATTTACATATCTTTAGAAGACGCATGCATAATTTGGTGTCTATATCTCTCTCTCTGTCACTCTCTCTTTATTATCTGTGTGTGTGACAATAACGCAGTCGAATGGGTGGTACCCAATGACGCACTGTAGCAGACAGCCAGACATCCTTAGCATACATAAAAGCTGGTGAAATGTGAAATGTGTTGACTCCACTCCACTCCACCGCCAACCCAACCCAACCGAAACCAACGCACCGCACTTCTCTTATCGTTATACCTGTGCTCCAACCATTTATGTAGAATTCGCCACAACAAAAACAAAAAAAAAACGTCTTAACCGCAGACCCAATCTCAATCACCCTACCATTCGGCTTGATGGGGAGCTTGGTAAGAATTCGTGGAATGACTGCACAAATCGACGACGACGTCGACGACTACGACGATGACGATGACGACGATGATGATGACGCCTGGGTGGTCCACTCTCGCCCGGTGGTTTATGAGGCACGTGCGCTGGAGCTTATGGGGCTGCCGCCAGCTCATTGAGTTGCTTATTTACGGCTCGAAGGTATTTCGATATATATTTTTTTATTTATGTCGACTTGCCCGACTCTTTATTGGTGTGAAGTGAAGAGTAATAAGAGTAGGTACACAAATTTTGCGGGGGTTGTATAAGGTCTGAGAAGGTGGGAAGTTCAAATGAATTCAGGTAAAAAAACAGATCGCAGAGATGTGTAAACAAGAGATGTTATGAAAGATCGGATAGAACAATGCCCCTTTACATATACATACATACATTATATATCAATTTGCGGTTACAGTGTTGGTAAACAGACTAGAAGTTCTTCTTAACTTCTTGGTAGTGTAGGTTAACAAGTTCTAAGCAGACTTGAATATAAGCTTGACGACTAGAGAAAACATGTTTGAATATTAGTTTAATGACTTAAAGTTAGTAGTAAATGATCGAATTTTACGATGGTTTAAATTGGGACACAAGTTTAATGGCATGCTAAGTTAAAGACTAGAAAAAATAGGAAGAAGGGGCCCTAGTAAGCAGCCTAAAAGTTACGTAAAACTGAAGTACACTGGCTCTTAAGCACTTTTCCACACTCAAGTACTCCATGAGTCGTTCAAGTGATATTTAAGTTAACCAACACTGCTTGCATAACACTCAAGTACTACTTATGCAAGCAGTGTTGGTTAATTTGAATATGACTTCAACGACTCACAGATCATTCACCTATAAAATCGTTGCTCTATCACGGATCATTCACCTATAAAATCGTTACTCTATCAGAGATTTCCCAAATCAAGATTTCAACGATAATTTTCATAATTTAATTAGCCATAAAAAGCATCAACCGGCTATGCAAGTTTTTCTCTCCATTTGTGGTAACTATCTGCATATCTAATCATTGACAACATTTACCATTTTCCATTGCCTAATACAATCAATTAGGCAAATGTATATGCTATGTATATGTATGTATGTAACCGACTTAACTGAACTCAACTGAAGTCATCATAAAAACCATCGAACCATAATTCAACAACACTTCACTTGCCTGCCGAGCTGCGTTGACAACTCAACTTGTTAGGCCCGACATATCTCTAAATCGATACGATCGCTAGAGACACTGTGAGATGTGAGGAGAGACCACACGAAAACCAGGCCTAAACCACAGGCTCTGGCCTGGCTTGGCTTGGCCTGGGACAGTTTATGGCCTTTTGCGACTCGAAACTCAAACTCAAATCAAATGAAAATCTCTTTCCAAGTTGATTTGCAGCTCAAAAGCGAGCGAGAAAAGACACCCAACTGTGCCGACATACATATATATATATAGTCTCTGGAGTGGTGGTGATGGTGGCGGGGGGGAATGGGATTCGGAATGGAAATGGTTACCGCTCTGTGACCGTATATCATTTGTTTACATTGTATTGAGTTGTTAGCTGGCCGCCGTCGCCCGATGTAACATTTTAATTGGCATTGGCCAAGGGCCGCACACGTTGACCCGTTCGTTCATTCGTTTTTTGGGTTTGGTTTGGTTTTTTTTTTTTTTTGGGATACAATTTCGATAAGCCTATCAATGTCGGGGTCATGCGTGGGCTGTCCAGATATTGGAAAAGACTTATTTATTTTTTTGGTTTTTTGTAAGCTTGCCGGAAGTTTGTGCTTAGCCCCTAACTGATTCCTTAGCTTGGTGGCCATTAATCAAACAAATTTTCCTTCCCCCCTTTTTTTTTTAAGTTAATAACTTTATCGAGCATTGTGCGGGTCTTTTCTCTGCTGCGGTAGGTAGAAATAAAAACTTTAAGAACCGCATTAAACCTCTTAAGTTCCTATTCAGCTCTCTATGACAGTTTTTTTTTTTCTAATGCATATTGTGGCTGGCTATAGAATTGACTAGAGAATAGAATAGAATAGACTAGAGAATAGAAAAGACAAAAACTCGAAACGCCTTTTGTCATGGACACATCTTGAGAATCTATTTGTTTGTTTTTGTTTGTCGCACTCGGTGTAATGATCGGCGTTTGTCATTGTAAAGGTACAACACAACAACAACAAAAAAGACAGAGAAATAGAGGAACATTGCGTGGGAGAGCGAGAGGTGGTTGGGACAGGTGAGATGCAGATGGAAATGGAGATGAAGATGAAGTTGTAGGTGGATGTGGAGAGAAGTTCCTATGAAGTCAACAGCTGGTTTCAAAAGAACTAACAAATGTATGCTGAAAAAAAAAATAACTATGAAAAAACTTCTTTAACATTTACTTTTGGGAATCTCTTTCACTTTTTTGTGTTTCTTTTTCTTTTTTTTTAGGAAAAATTAGGCAAAAATGGAAAGGAAATTTTTAGAAATGCTAATTAACTGAGACCTAAATGTCAAGAGAATTATTCCTTTTCTTGGTATTTGCATTCTTAAAGAAATGGGGAAAGATTTACATTCAAATATTAAAAGTTAGTCAAATAAAATTTGAAATCTTATATTTGAAATATAAAAATCCATAACAACATTTTTTTCTAAGTAGAGTAAATGCTTAGGAAATTAGACCGTTAAAATTTTAAACTAAATAATTGATGATTTTTCTAATAAAAATCCCAAATAAGGCCCAAAGTTTGTGTAACTTATTGATAAGTTAGTAAGAAATATTAAAAAATTTGAATTAAAAATAAAATGGTATTCCCAAAAAAGGAATAAGCATTTTAACATATATTTGTGAATAAAAGTTTAGTTCAAATTGTTTTGTAAAATCAATAATTTAATATTAGAAACTGATATATGTACATCGATTTGTGTACAGTTTAGGTAGAAGAACAGAAACGGATTCAGGTCATTGGTCCAAGAATATAGGACTATAACCTATTTTGATTTTGTTTTATCAGTAATTTTTCGACAATTTATTCTAGAGCCGTCCCTGTTCGGGGATGTTCTCGGAGGACATTTAATATCTTTGTAACTGATTTTTCTTTCTTAAAAAATATAAATATAGTTTATTTACTTCATTTATTAATGAAGTCATTCCCCTATTTATACATATATTCAATTCGTTGTCTGTTAAAAAAGTAAGATACAAAATATTTGTATACTTTAGCGGACGATCTTATGAAAAATGTAGTATTTCATTTTACATTAAAGCTTCAATTAAAGCTTAAACTGTGTTTAACGTTGTAAATAAATAAAAAATACATAATTTTAAAAAAAAGATGAGATTTAAGTTAAATAAATAAAAATTATTGTCCAAGGAATGATTGTAAATATAAAAAAAAACTTTTAAATAAAATAAATATATATTTTTTAAAAAGAAAAACAATTATTATTATAAATAAACTAGCTAGTAAATTAAGTAATTTAATAAGAGGCTTGGGAATTAATAAAATTTTCTTGGTACTTAAATAAAACCAAAGAAAATGAATCAAAACTAAAAAGCTCTTCAGAAAATTGATTAAATATTTGATCCTCTGATTATAATCAGAATTTATTTATTTAAATTAAACAAACAAATAGTTTTCTTTTGAAAAAAAAGAAATTCAATCATAATTGAACGCTTTCAGAGATTAGAATCTTCCAAGTGATTCTATTTACCTAACTCCCACTGTATTTTATTCTTCAAAAATATTTTTAAATTTGCTTTAATGAGTTGACTTACAAAACTTACACATCAATCTAAGAGAGCAAGCTACAAATGAAGCAAACGATTGAAGTTGGATAATAAATTGACTTGAAATTAACTTTGAGTAGAGTTCTCTTCAAAAAAAACTTAATTTTATTACAAAATTAGCTAACCATTAAAATGAAAGGAAAAAAAGTAAGAAAACGATTCGTTCTACCTTCCAAGAATGATCAACCGACACACACACAGGCACCGAAGGAGGTCCTGAACTCATAACTCATCATTAATAACCGAACCTAAATAAGACATTTTATTATTGTTACCAAAAAGAAGAAAAAATTGAATTCCAGCTGTGTAACGGGCCCAGAAGCAAATGGATGGCCAGTAGATTGAAAGACTTCTTCTTTTCAGGTGTTTTGTTTTTTTCTGGGCGGCGGCTTTTCAGTCAAGGCAAAGGGAAAGGAGATCTATATATATATATACATATATACAAATGTAGAGGAAAATATCCAGAGGGGCCTCAAAGAAGACATCAAAGTGAGGTTGTCGTTCGTTCTGCTGTTGTTATTATTATTATTTGTCTCACACTTCCTACACCTAAGGGCAATGCCATAATTAAAAGAAAGAAGGAAAATGCAACCCTCTTCTTTCCCTTGATACCTACCCCTAGAGCACAACTAGTTGATCTGATCTGCTCTGGTCTGCTGTTAATCTCATTTTTGCCAAGTGCAAAAGTCAGTCTTTGGAGATCAAAGTCAAAGCCGTCATTCGACATTTTGCCCCGAAGCGTTAATCTGGCGTATAGAGAGCTACCGCTACCTGTTCTTTTTTCTTTTGCTTTGTTGTTTCTTCTGCTGATGATCATCGGTCTCTCTACACTCTAGTGTCTTCATCTTCTTACAACAGTTTCCGTAATTTTCGTAAAAGCGATTTGTGTTTTGGTGTTTTCTTCTTCTACTCGTTCTGCGAAACTAATTGATTATTTTGCCCAGTTGTTGACGGCAAATGGCAAGAAACGGAAGACAAGTTAATTTTCTCACACCTTTTTTCTACGAATTAATTTGTTTTGGCCTAATCAAGTCAACTACCGACCGATGGGCCTGAGAAGATAATAAAACCGAAAACAGAGAACGACAAGAGACTCAAAAATAAAGAAAGAAACATCAGGAGATAATCTACAATGTGCTTATGCCTTCAACTAGGACCCCATCCAACCCATTATCATCAGCGCAGCATCAGGAGAGTCCCATAAAGACGAGGAGTTGTGCTTATTCGTCTGCAAGTCAAGTCAGCAAATTTTGAGTATATGGTTTCAGATTTCATCAATGTCAACAAATTTTGAGATTTTTTTTGCATTTGAAAATTGGCAAAACAAAGCCACAGAATCATAAGAAAAACAAAAATCCCATGAAATCTAAAAACAAACAATTTTTTTGATGTCTTTATAGCTGTTTATTTCTTTAAAAATGTTTTTAAAATCTTTTAGAATTTAAAATCTTCTAGAAAGTGAATTCAGTGGAATTGACTAAAGTTAAGGAATATAAAATTCTTTAAATATTGCAATTCCCTAAAGTAAAAATGTATAAAGGATAGAAAGGGTATAAAATGTTTCTTTGAATAACAATCTTAAAATCTTTTCTTCAGTACTTGAAGGAAAAACTTGAAAACTTGTCATAAATTCGAAAAAAAAAACAAAAAATATTTAAATTATTAACTTTTAAAGGAGATTAATGTGTTAAGTTGCAAAGAGTTTATCCTATTGCTGTCGAATATGTATTTAGATTAAGAATATTCATCATAGTTTTAATTATGTAATCACAACAAATTAGGCGCTTAATATAAATCAAAGTTGAAAAATGTCATACATATAGTAGAAAATTTTAAAATAGAAAAGAAGGTTTAATAAAGTTTTAGCTGTTAATTCAGTAGTTTTGAATTTAAAAGAATAATTATTATAATCAATCAATTATTATACATATTTATATAGTTTTAGATAACTTAATATTATTTGTTTTAAATTTTGATGAGGTCATTTCTCAATACAACAATGATAGAATGATAGAAGAATATAAAGTACCTAAAAAACTTTTTCTTAAGGTCCAAAAGCGTACAATCAATTTTACAAATTTTTAAAATACGACGGGTCTGAATTTTTGAGCTATTCATCGAAATTCATTTTTTAAAAAACCCATTAGAGAAACGCCCACAAAATTTACGGTACATCATCACAATAGAATGACCAACGCAACGTTATAAATTAACACATCAAAACTTTTCACTAACATTATATAAAAATCTCATAAAATCTAAATTTAAGGTCAAAAAATTTATGTCTCAAATTTTTTGCCGCCACTCTACGATTTGATCTATACCTATGTAAATACAGTAGAATCCGGTTATAACGACTCTCAAAGGACCGAGGATTTTCTTCGTTATATTCGGAAGACGTACTAACCGGAGGCCTTTTCATATAAGTTTGTATTGGGACTAACCAATCACTGATCGAACTTTAGTCGCTATATTATACGGAAGTTATAAACGGATTCTACTGTACTTATATTATTATAAATAAATATTTATCCCTACAGTGTCTCCTGTTTTTGTGTTAAGCCTGTTCTAAATGGTTTCAGTTCATTTTTGTAAAAAATACTGCCGAAATTCGCATAAGTGAATATTTTGTAATATCTAAGGAAGGGTGTAGCTACCTATGGTATGGACAAGGGGGGTAAATGGTTTACATTTTTTGGTATTTAAGGAATTCAAATCAAAAAGGATTTATGAGACAAAGTTAAAAAAAGCTATTCCGACCCACTCTAATTTGAATCCTCGTTACGCTCTTGTATTAATCTACATTTCATAGTAAGAATATAAAATAAACTTAAGTTCAAGTTCCAAAAATGCAGATTTGTGTCATGAACTGTAAGATATTTTGATTTTTGATCATAGATTCCTTATTTTTATTACCAGGATGATTTAGTTTGCCTTTTTTAATAGTATTCTCTTTCATTAGCTTTTTACAAAGTCTTCTAGTGGACTCTGAAGTACACAATATATAAAACCTTAAATTATTGAAAAATTTTATTAACTTATTCCTTGCATATTACATTTTCCTTCTGGTGTAAACTTCATAAAAATATTCTTTCCCATTTTTTTACCAGTTCATTGAACTTTTTGATGGGCATTAAAAGCAAACTAGAACAACAAATTCCTTCAGTTGAATTCGGAGTGGGATAAAAAATCAAACAGCTTCCGAATTTCCGTTGAAAAATAAACAACAAACCAAGCGGCAAATTACTTAGGCAAATATTTATTTAAGAAAAACCCAAAATGAAAACCAATGAAAAAAGCGAAAACAATTTCGGTATTTGTCTTCTTTTGTTTTTATTTTTTGATGATTCATAAAAAATATTGTATTATAAGCTTAATTAAGGCAGAATAAACTGTCCAAGACAAGGATAACATTTTTGATTTTTTTTTTGGGCGATAAAGTTTCAAGTCCAATTGACACAGCAGGAAGAAAGAGACTTTCGGGATCAGATCAGATGAAAGAGGAAACTTCGTATTCGTATCAAGAGGGAACCGACAATTCAGAGACCACCCGGAAAGCCAAAAGAAAACAAAATCGAAAATGAAAGAAACATACAAAATTAACCTACCTACATACTTATTATGTATATACCGAATAGATGGCGGGTCCAAAAAGTGACATACAAACATCCGGATGGCTGTATAGAGATCGTATAGATATATATTTCATGTACATATATAATCAGATGTATGTATTTTTGTGTGGATGGCTGGCTTTTTGAATAGCCCCAAAAGCAACCTTACATTTATTGATTTCATCGCAAGCCAAGATGTTTGCCAGTTCAGTTCACCAGTTTTGCGTCTCTCTTGGTCTTGGTCTTGTCACTCCACTCTGCCCCCCAAAACCAAACCCCTTTTCGGTTTTGCTCATCGCGTAGAACAGTGGCAGCCGCACAGCCCAGAGCGATTTACCACACACCCATCAACATTTCAACTTAATTCCTTTTCGAGTCGCTTTCTTGGCAACAGCAGTGCCAAAATTGAACCCTACATCTGGCATAGACGACTGGCCACAAAAACCATTAAGTATATATGTTATCTTTAGGATGCAATACTTCAAAGAGTGTTTAGTCTTTCTTTGTAGTTTGATTTGATTTTTTAAAGGTTGTAATTGGTAGACTTTTAGATCACTGAATTCCTCACATTTGTAAGCTCATAAGCTCTGAAATTTCTTAAATATCTCAAAGCTAATTTTAAGTATAATAAATTTCCTTTCATTTCCTTAATTCCATGTTGAGTTACTAATGGGTTCACTTAATGAATCTTCCAAATAGCTTAACCATTACGTGTTCATATAATTAACCTTCATTTAAGCTTTAAGTAGAAAAAATTTCAGTTCATTAACTTCTTTTTAAGATGAGTTATGGATAGGTACCTACCTACCTAGGGGACAATTGTAAGTCTACTGTTTTATAAGAATGTTTCAATGGAATGCCATTAGATCATCTATACGTTTTTTTTTCGGAATTATACTACAAAAACTTTAAAATTTTTTATTTAAGTTTTTCTTTCTCATAGATTTAGTTATTAATTTAGTATTTTTTGTTAATAAGTTTGAGAGGAACTACGTTAAAACTCTTCAAAAAAAACGTTTTAAAGATCGTGTATTTTTGTTCCTTGTATATATTATTTAATCCCACCTTAGAAACTCTTAAATGGTTTTTCACTTAATAAGGTTTAAAAGATTTTCTCTAATTTTATGTATCAAATATGTAATTTAAGACTTTTCGTCCAACATTTCTGTCCTTTTAAAAGCGGTTAAGCACGAGAATCCTTTATTTAAAGATCTATGGATCTATTTTTTCGATTTGAATATAATTTCGTATTCAGAAATTGTTCTTTTGAGGTTAAGCTGAGGTTAATTTTACTGAAAAAGGTCCTTAAATGTGGTATCGGTTCAGGGACTTACTTCATAAATAAATAACTTTAGTTTTACACTGGAATCGATTTAAGGACTTAATCTAAACAAACTTTTCTTTCGTTCTGTGGGTTACTTTTTGATTTTTCTGTTAGCAAATGAATTGATCAAAACTTTGTCCGGTTTTTGGAGACTTAACTTTATATCGCTCACTAATTGTTTGTTAAAGACCTTTCTTCATTTCTCTTTCAGCCTGAGAAGATTTTTAAAGTTCGCTAGTTAAAGTTAGGTCATCATCTAGGTCTGTCTGGCCTAGACTTTTACTCCGAGTCTTTGTCGATTTGTTGTTTTCCTTGCTGATTGCCAAGGTGCTGCCTGCGATCGCCGCGTATGCCATGAATTTGTTCCACTATACGTGCAATCATGTCGGTGCCGGCTGACTGAGTCTGACTTTGACTTCATCTTGGTCTTGGCGGAGTCTTGAAGTCTTGGCTCCTGTCTTTGGCTCCTTCCTCGATATATATATGCACATATGTACATACATATGGTTTAGGTATCTGGGCCTGTAGACTGGAGACTTTGTGTAAATCAGTAGCCTGCTATTGAAGATGCTACATGAACTTTGGCTGCCATGGTTCAATGATGCAAAGGGGGGTCGAAGTAGAATATCTCTCTCCCTCGCTCCCTTTCTCTCTCTCTCTCTCTGGTTTCACTTCATTCTGTAAGCGGCTTAAGTGAATTTCATTTTCCACAAGGAATAGAATGAGGAAAAGGAATGCTTGATGTGAGATGGACTGACAATGTACGTGGAAACCATAAAATATATATAGGGAATTTTTTTCTTTTTTTTGATTTTGTTATATGAATTTCCATTGGCCATTTAGAAGAGAGTTTATGTTTAAAATTCTGCTGAACTAGAAACTGATAAAAGCTAAAGTTCGTAAACGTTCTAACAGTTTTAACTTAAGCCAAGTTGATGAGATTTATTTCAAGTTGTTCTTTGATTAAGGAAGAACGAGAAGCCTTCTGTTCTGTCCTGTCCTTCTCCTGCCTTACAAACTTACAGGCTAGTTGACCAAATGTAAGTTGATCTTACCTGCCTGTTGGAAATATTCTCACGACTTTATCCTGCTTACCTTTAAGCCGTCAATCTGGTGACAACAGGAAGTATAGCATTAGAACACTTATCACTTCAGTTACGGCCACCCGCATAATCTTCGTCGGTCTGTCACCAAGGCAATTTTCCATACCTCTGAGAAGATGAAGATGACTCATGTCTGGACACTTAAGTCGATCATAATGGCCATTGGCCAGAGAGACAGATGCCGAGGCAAAAAGGCACTTAGAGCCCAAAAAAAGGGGCCAACATTTTCGAGTCGTGGCTCAAATGACTTTTACGGCCGACTCTCCATTTAGGCCAAATTTAGACATTATCACCGACAAGCACACACACACACACACACCGAGACAAATTCACTCACAGGGGACATAGAGTCACTCTCCCATACCGATCATTGTTTGTACAAATGTTTTGCGGTTGTGTAAATGCGTGTAATTCCATTTTATGGCTCCTGTGCATCAACCCACCCCCAACTCCTTCCAACCAACCATCCATCCATCCATCCACACACACACAGACACACACACACACACAGACACTACTGGGATGGGATGGAGACGTTGAAGAACTTGCTGCACATGTAGGATGGAGGATGGTGGCCAGCTCAAAAGGTAGGTTAAAGCAAAAAAAAAAAGAGAAGAACCCGACGACTACATAAAATTGTATTTAGTCATGCTACATCACTTTGTAATAATTTTCATTTTGGCGCTTGCTTTGATCTTAAACCGCGGCCTCCGGTCCAAAAACAAAAACAACGAAAAACCAAAACTAAAGACAGCAAAAAACAAAAAAATAAATAAATATATATGTATATGAAGGAAAAGAAATCCACAATAACAACAACAACTACAAAAACTGCCACCGTGTGGCGTTCCGCAACGAGTTGCGTTAAATTTGAAATTATGATCGTGGGGCAAGCGCCAAGTTTTGCTTCTTAGAAGTAACCACAGCAGCCAAAAGCAACTAAAAGCAGCAGCCACTCCGAGCCAAGCAATTTGATTTGGCAATCATCAATAATGCGAATTGAGCATGAAGAAAAGCGAAATTTATTTTTGTACTCAAAAATTAATGGAGTTATGCAAAAAGACAAAACACACATACAAAGCAATCGATGAAATCAATAAATTGATATGAATAAGCAAATCTTAAAGGTGTTATTAAACCTAAAGAACATGACTTTAAAATGTTAAGTTTAAATGAGATTTTTAAATAATAAAGGGCAATTAGAATTATACATACATATATAGACAAAAGTATGTAATTTATAGCGTAATCGAATGTAGAGATCTATATATTTGGTGCTGAATGTTGTTGATTTGGGGGAGAAATCCTACTTGGCTATCGAAATTGTACCAGTTTAAGAATTTAAATATGAATCTGTTAATGTTTCAATAGTAATATCTATAATATGTGCAATTAGTTTCATTGTTAGTTGCTTAAAACTATATTTGCAAATCTATATTAAAAGCCTACATACCCTAAGCGAAATATGTGAATTATTGAAAATAAAGCACAACTTGGAATGAATTGAATGTAATGTTTATATAAAATTCAATATCTTATTATATCTTGAAATAAATTTAAGATAAAGTAAAGAAAAAATGAAGAAAATTAAGATGCTGATATGCATAGACTTTGATACTATAACATACTAATCCTTATAGATCATAGAAATCTTAAAAATTCAGCTTCAAATCAAAAAAAAAGAAAATATTAGTATTATAAATAAAAATTCAATATATAAAGTATTAAAAATTTTATTTAATATGTTTCAAAAGTCTAATCAATGCTTTTTGAAATGACCCCTAAAACTATGCTAAAGAAAATTTCTGCTAAAAACTAAACTAAAACTAAATTACTTGACAAGGAAGATTTTTGGATATATGTACCTACATACATATGTACCTAAAAGAATCAAGGTCCACCCAATTAGAAGTCTTAAAAAATAAAAACTATCAGAATCAGAGTTTGTAGTTTTTGCATGGAAAAGAAATCGAACATTTTTACTTTTTGAAATTATGAATCCTTTTGTTGATTAATTTTTCCCTCTTCTTGAGGGTGTTATAAAATTAAGATTTTTGTAATAAAGAGAGAGAGAAAGATGTTTCCCTAAAAAAGAAATCAAGTCGATATACCCATTTCCGTCTGTTCGCCTTTTTTAAACAAACCCACGCCTTGAATTCATGGGCTAATGGGCAAATGTAAAATAAACTAAATCAAAATTGGTCATGTTATAATGTTTTTGCGCTAGGGATAGTACAAAATCGATACTTGATCCTTTCCAATCAAGAAACTGTAAAAATGTGTCTGGTATACAATTTAAACCAAAACACTGTGTCTTGAATGGAGTCTGAAGTTTAAAATTTCAGTGCGGTCAAGATATCCTGGATACGTTCCTGATTGCTGTAGAAATTATTATTAATATGAACTTCGATGCTTTATTTTGCTTACTATAAAATCTTTAAATCTAAGCTAAAAAGTTCTTCGATTCCTTTCTATTTCATAAACTTTAGAATAAACCAAATTTTGGTTCAAAATTTCTAATTTTTGTCAAGCACACCGAATGGCCTTATTATATGTGCCAAATCCTTATAGCTTAATTTATCCTTTCGAATTCAAAACTATTTGTTAACTAGTGAATTTGTCCAGCTGATTACTGCACAGTTTCGACATCGATTTTGGTTTTCTCCTACAAGTGATCTTCTTCGTTTTGTCTGTATTAAATGCCTATGTGTGTTTGTGTTTGTGTTAACTGTTAACTAAAGACTTGGTGTGGTCTTTTAGCTCTTCTCCCCCGCACTCTTATGGCAAATGAATAAACACTCAATCATATACCCCCCATATGGTTTCTGTTTACCCACAATTGTTGTCACGGTTGGCTATTCAGAAAATTGTTGACATGCAAATGGCAACGAGCCGTGTAAACTGACCAGGGCAAACTCTGCCGCAACCTCCGCCTCCAACTCCATGTCTCGATGTCCATGTCCGTGTCCGTCCATCTCGGCAATAGCCTTCGCAATAAGCCTCAGCTCTCTTCCTCACTCTTTCTTTCTCGGTTTGTGTTTTTGAGCTCATATATCATTGGCCGTTTGTTAGGTAGTTGAAAACGTTTTCCCTATAAATAGCACGTGTTTGACCTTTGCCTGAAATCTCCAAGTGCAATGATTTCCAGGGAAAGAAACACATAACCATATAAGAAGGCATTACAAACTTCTCGTACGTTGTGGCTCTGGCTCTGGCTCTAAATTTTTATGGTACGAGGCCGACTAACTGTTGTGACCTTGTTTAGTGCTTGTTGTTGTGTTTTTTTGGCTCTTTCATAGCTGTTGACGTTGGCAATTAACAAGAGATGACCGTTGTATTTGCTTTTCCTTTTTCTTAAAATCTTCAAGATCTTTCAACAAGATTGCTTTTTGTGCCTATGATTAAAATGGAGCAGCAAATTTCAAAATATTTCAACTTTGTTAGAGAATTTTTGAGCTCAAAAATGGGTTGTAAATGTAGAACAATTTTAGGTGAAGCTTTTGAAATAGTTTATAGTTGACATTATTATTATTTGGGATAGGGTTAAATAATTTAGTATAGGATATACATAGCTGTAAAATATCAAACTAACTAAATTATAGTCGACTCAATGGACAAAATAATTAAGATTTTTGTAGGTCAGAAAGGTTTAATTAATGATAGTAAGTAAAGCAAAATTTTTTGTTCTTTATTTAAGATCTATTCAGGAGACAAAGCAAACTTGAAATCAAAATTTGAAAGATTTTTGACAAATTAAAAAGCTTGCAAATTTAAAAGAAAAATTATTCGATTAACGTCTTACATTTTTACTATAAATATATATAAAACCTGTTATTAGGTTCATCCTTTTTTTTAATAAGAGAAATACAGAACTATAAGTTGTAAAAGAATTAATTTTTGAAGAGTATTTAAGCAACAAAGTTCTAATAAGTTTTAAGTTCTAGCTAAATGAAGTCGAAATAATTATGCAAATATATAAAACCTGTTTTGAATGAGTTTGTTTAAATAATAATAAACCATATTAGAATAATACATATAATTGTATAAGTTATAATATTTTATATGCAATTGAAAATGTTTCAAAGTTTATGGAAGTAGTTCCAGGAAACGTTTTCTTGGGAGATAAACGTTTTTGACATAATTTTCATTATTTAATCATAACTTTGAAATAATTCACGATATTGTGTTTAAGTCCTAAGTTATAGAGCTTATATAGAACTTTTACCTACTTTATAGAAACTACTAGAAATTCACATAGAACGAGAGCTTTCAGCCAAAATTTTGCATTTTTAATACATTATATTTTCTGAAATGATATTAGTTTTTAAGAATATCCCGAATTTCTAGAATTCAGTAAGTAATTTTTGCTATTATTCGTTTTAAAGTTTTCTTTAATTTAATATTGAAAACTAACAACTAATTACTTAAAAAACTAGTTAAGTATATGGTTCTTTTACGGGTTTATCTAAATGAATTTACTTTACTACTTTAATATATTTTAATTAGAACTTTTAAATTATGTCCTAATAACATTCTTTTGTTTTGAAAATGCTTTTAAAACATTCTTTAACCTATTGAGAAATAGTTTTCTTTGAAAATTAAGACAAAGATTATCTACAAGTTTGGTTAAATAAAACTTTAAAATCTTTAAGAAATCAAAAAAGGTTACAAAATGCCTAAAATATGTCTTTAATATAGGAATGGAAAGATTGCAAACCAAATTTCTATATAGAAACAGTTTTAAATTGTAAATGATAAACGTAGATAATTTCATATATTAATTTTTCAATTTTCTTTTAAATTTTTAGGTAAAATGTTTAATAACAAATTTTGTCACTTTTAAATTGAAAAGAAATTCATGTCTTATTGTTAGTTTAAAAGTCAATTTATTGATTTCTAAATGTCAATTTTTAATCTAAACGAACTTTAGGCCTAAATTTGAAAAGTTAATTTAAATTAGTTTTAAAATTAATTTATTCAGCTTTGTAAATTCAATTATGCTAAATTATGTCACTAAAGAAATTTATTCCTAGATTTTTAATAAAAGTTCCAATTCAGATTTTTACATTAATAAATAAATAGATAAATTATAGAGCAACTTTGTTTAAGAAATATTTTGAGACATGCAAATTTATGCTAGAACGACGAGTATATTTAATAAATGAACGAGATGATTATCAATTGTAGATGTCTGTTCCAATATATCAGACAATATTGAATAATTTTATTTAATTTTGTTTTGTTCTTTTTTCTGTTTTTAAGGTAACCAAATGCTCACATCAAGTTAACAGACCAATTAATTATAGCCAATGGGCATGAACAATATGTGACAGCCATGAAACACGATCGATGCCAAAGGAGGAGGAAGCTATCGAAGCAATATATATAAATATATATGTTTGTATGGAGAGGCATGAGGCATGAGGCATGGGCATGGAAGAGAAGTGGAAACTGGAAATGGACTTAAGCATTCGAGATGCGGGACCGACCCAGAGGCTCATGAAAAGGACCACACGCATCGTGTGTGACGGCGATAAAAATCACAGCATGTTGCAAACAGCCTGCCCCGGTTCAAGTAGTGGTTGCTGTTGTTGTTGCTGCTGTTGTGGGCAAATCTTTTGACAGTTGTGTTGAAGTTGAAGCATAAAGATGCCAAAAACAACAACAACAACAACAACGACAACAATCACAGCAATAATACAACCTAAAAGCCGACACAAGTGCAAGCCAAAGTCTCGCTGGTCTCAAAAAAAGAAGAAAAAAAAGCGCATCAATCAAACGCACCGCCAACGCCGCCGCCCAAAGACCGATCCCCACTCATCCCCACACACAGCAGACACACACACACACACACACTCATACACACATATTCGATCAATCATTTATTATGGCATCGGTGGTGCCCCTAAACAACGTTGGTGGCGGCCTCTAAGAAAAAAACAACAAAAAAAATTAAAAATAAAAAGCAACAAGAAGAAAATGAAAATACTTGGAAAATATAGCTAATTTTCTATGGGGCCATATAATTTCCTTTTTTAATTTTTATATTTCTTTTTTTGTTCCTAATATTTTTGGGCGGACAGCCAATTTTGAACACGAAACAATTGTATCGTTTTCCATCTATGGCATTACGATCGACCATTTCAATTCAAATATGATTGACATTTTGAGTAGCGGGCTGATTGTTAAAGAAATATATAATTTCATAGGCCAATTTTAATGGTAGAGGACTAGGGTAATACCCCTTGAAATATTTTCATGTGGAATTAATTTAAATTGAATTTCAAAATTGGGGTTTGAGAAATATATTTGGAGGGTTTTTGCTAGTATCAAATATTGATTTAGACATTATATTTAACAACCATTCAAAGAAGTTTTTGTTTTTAACAATAAAAAGGCTTGGAATTGTAAAAAAAAAAAAAGAAAATGGGACTGAAAAGAGAAGAGGTCCTCTTAATACCATAGGACCTATAGTTAGTTTTAAACTCCACATTTGGCCCAAGCTGAAGATGCTTATAGAAGGTTCTATAGGTTATAGAACTCTTTCTTGTGGAGTAACTGTATCTTTATATAAAATTGTAGATCTATAAAATATCACTCAGACATTTTGGAACAGGGCTTAATAAAGGTATATAATAAACTGCCAATTTTGGTTCTGTTTTTCAAAAAGATTTCCTTTTAAAATAAAAAAATTATGCTGATTAAAAAAAAAAAAAAACAGATGTTAAAGATCAAACATTTTCAACAGTTTCCTACAAAAACACTATGAGTTTGTCCATGGACGGATCTATAAAATACTTTCGCGTAGGATCCCATTTAAAAATCAAGTTTCTCAGCAGTTTAATTTCAGTCAGTTTGAGGATTTATCTAAATAAGATATTGTGACAGAGAGAGAGTATAAAAAGTATCTTATTTTCAGGCTTTAGGATATATCTTAATATCTTTGGGATTTATCTTATAATTAGATAATATTTTAGGTTGTATCCTGAGATGATTGTTGATTTCATTTTTGGATATTCAATAAATATTCAATGATTATCCAATAATAATCAACAATATACACAATGTTCTTGGGAATATTTTTGGGAGTCTTGACGCCAGTTGAAAATACCAAAATTATTCATTATTCCATTGTCCCGGATGCTGTTAATTCTGTTTTGCTTCCTACTTAAAGGCTAGAACTCAAGAACAAGAACTCAGATCTTAGACTAGGCTACTAATGAAAATATATGTATGTAATTGAAAACCTTAGATCCTCAGTTCTTAATGATCTTCATTATTTTGATATTGATATGAATATGAATGGTAACTACTATATATTATCTTTTAATTTAAGGAATCAGTAACAGATGTCTTTAAGTTTGAAAGAAATTGACATCGTAAATTTTCAATTTTTACCATAATAATTTGATTATTAAATGTCAAAATTACCATTTCAGATAAATAAATCTATAGTGATTATCAATATTTTTTACATTTGTATAAGATAATATAAATAGAGATTAATCTACCCTTTCACCATGATACTGAATACTGGGTATATCAAAAAATTTCAATTTCTGAATGAAATTTGATGAAATTAATTGCGCTATGCCACACAGAAAGTTTAAATAAAAACCTCCAATAACAGCAACAACAACAAAAAAGCAGACCGACCAAAAATCACGCAACTCTGTGGGTTCGAGACCGCCCAAGTTGTCGAGCATCGTTGGTGGGCTCCACCGATCGACCGAGAACAGCAAAAACAGAAGAAAAAAACAAGAGAGAAAAAAACAACAACAACAACAAAATTTAGTTGTTTAGCCTTATCGGCACATGCATAAATATGGAAATTTTTTCATTAGCGATTTCCGTTTCCGATTTATCTTAATGGCCTCTCGAGGCAAGCTCCAAGTTGTTGTTTTTATTGTTGTTGTTATTGTTGTTGCTGTTGTAATTAAGAACAGCTACCGTTTGCTCCAAAGGAACGGAAAGATACGATGGGGGGACCCTACATGAGAAAAAGAGCGAAGGGCGGGAAGGGGAAATGTTGAGAAAAAGGTGGAGAAGTACTCCTCCATATCTCTGTCTGTTTTTTTTAATGTGTCTCTCGTTTTATCTGAGGGGGACTTTCGTCCAGGGCCGCGCTAAGTAAAAACATTAACTAATTTTGCAAATTCTCATTAGTTTTTAAAGATATGTTTGTATTATTCATTATTATAAAAGAATTGGAAATTTGAATAAGCAAAATCTCTTCTGAGAGTCTATAAATTTAATAAGGATGTTGGATTGAGCTCAAGTGAACTTAACAATTTAATTGTTAAACAAAATAATCAAAAGTTTTCTACAAATTCAAAATCCTGTTGAAATTTTGAAATATACATATGAGATAAAATTAGTTAAATCATCTTTAACGTAAAGGAGAGACTGATTAGATCTTAACTAAATCTTAAAAATGTAGAATTCTTTATAAGTTCTGTAGAAAATTTTAGTCCAATATTAATATTTTAGTAGCTGAATTCCTAATACTACATTTGTTTAACTTTAAGCTTAACTAATTTTTAGGTTAAATAAATTTTTATCAAGAAAATCGGGGCTAAAATTAAAAAATATCAATTTTGGCACCGATTTTCTTGAAATATTTTAGAAAATTTAATTTAAATTTATTTTCTTTAATTGTACCAATCAGTTCTTGAAATTCTGTAGAAAATTACCTAGAATTTTATATTACTTTAAAAAAGAACCCTTTGATCTCCAAAGAAGATTGAGTTATATTTCAATGCCAAAAAAGGAAAAAACCTTTTTATCTTTATTTGTTGACCTCGAGACAGCAAATGGAAGGTTTTATTTTATTATTCTATTTTATTTACCTATTTATTATTATTTTAAGCCAAAAACATATTTTTAACAATTTTATCTACTGTTCAAATATATACATACACATGTAATATATGTATATTTAATATTTAATTTCTCATTAAAAATTAATTAGTTAATTGGAATTAGGAAATTCATTAGGTATACAAAATTACATAATATTCTCTCAGAATCTCTCAGAATTATGTAACTTTTGAAAAAAATTCAATGCATCTAAGAATATTGTATTTTAAATCCAAAATTAATAAAAAAATTTAAAAAAAAATTAATTACAAAACTGCTCATTTATAAAATTTTTACTTCAAATCTAACAGACTTGTATAATTATTATTATTAAAGTATAGGATATAGTTATAAACTATCAACCTAACTATATTTTACAAGCACTGGCAACTTAGGCCTTCGGCTTAGACTTGTATTATATATGGACTTGTATTATATATGGATGTATGTGTGCATTTTTTTTAATTTTAGAAAACAATTTTTAAAGCAGTCTAAAATATATGTTATTTCACATCTAAAATTGGCTTTTAATTATTAAATATACGAAATAGTTTGAATAAAATTTTAAATATATATTGTTTTTAAATTTTAGAAACTAAGTCTAAAATCTGAAAAGATTCTGTCATATTGAGACATACTTTATTAAAACTTGAATAATTCAATCATAATTATGATTGGATTGATTAGGATTGATAATTACCAATTTATATAAAATCATCACCATCACATTAAATCCCTTAATCTAACTAAAAATAAAACTTTAAACTTTGAGATTCCACCCACGGCCAATCACGAATTTGAGATCAACCCTTTTGAGCTTTTAAATTTGTGAACTGATTAAAATTCGTTAGGAATTCGTTAAGTTTAGGATCTTAATCACTTAGTAACGGTATTCCCCCAGACAGTTCACGAAGGTCTAGAATCTAAGAGGATCATTAAATTAAATTGATGTTCTAAACTATTAGCAACTGTGTCTCCTCCCTATACATTAATTCTTGCAGTTGTTTGTTTAGCCCTTGAAAAACTTGCTTAGAGCCGCCCCTGCATTTTGGCCAATGGAAAGCTGCTGGCCACACACATACACACACAACTTGGCAACTTGGGTGGCAACATTCACCAATGTCCGTCTGACTCTGAGTGTGTGTGTGTGTGTGCTGGCGGCGCTGCAAAAAAAAGAAAAGAAAGCGCGTGCACTAAAAAAACAAAACCAACAAAAACTCATCGGACCGGAACTGCAACTGGCGCTATATGCAATTATAAAAGAGTCTTCTCTTTCGCTCTACCTCTCTCTCTCCACCCTTTCTCGGTTTTACTGTTTTTCCCCTCCTCATCGTCTTCTTCTTCTTCGTTTGCAACTCTCAAACAGTAGCAGTAGCAACTTTTGCCTTAAAGATTGACAGCAGCAACAACTTACCACGGAAAACAGTTTAGAGATGTATAGACCACCCTGGCAATTGACTGTCTGCTGCTGCTGCTCCCCACTTGCTCAATGTGTGGGAGAGGGGCAGCGGGGGTGGTATAGTTGCCTCATCATGCAGCAGTTGCTGTTGTTGTTGTTGTTGCAGCAGCTTGTCGCCACTCTGTTGTCGCTGTTGTTGTTGTTGCTCTCGTCTCTTATGTGTGTGTATTACGCAGCGTGTTTTGTTGTTGTTTTTTTTTTTTGATCTTGGCGCACTGTAAATTACACAGAGAACAACAATTGTTAATGCAAATTGTTGTTATCTGGTACGCGGATCCGCCGAGCTGTCAACAACGTATAATTGTATGGCAACATTTCGTTGTTGCTTGTCATAATATTCGCCAGAGGGCGGTATAGTTTATTGTTAGGATCCATTGCAAGGAACAAGAGCAGCGGGAAACTTTTTGATGTCGAATTGAGGGAACAGTGAAAACTTTGTTATGTTTGCTGAGGTCAGTGGTCTGGCGAATACAGTTTCCATTTATCGAGTTTTCACTGTAGTTGTTGCTGAAGTCTAATTATTATAACCCACACACAGTTCATTGTTGACAATTTTTAACCGTTACTTTACTTCTTGTCAACTAAAACTATAGTGGCAACTTTTGCATTCAACTAAAATGAAAACAAATAATAAATATTATTATTTTTTTTGCCATTCACAGAAACCATTTTTGAGTGAACTACTTATAAAAATTCTCAAAAACAAAGGGGCATATATTTAAGTAGTGTTATTTTTTGCCATTATCTCATTTTCATTTCTAGGGAATCTCAAATTATTGCTCTAAAAATTTCATTTTTATTTCTAGAGAACCACTAATTTTTTGCTCTAAAAAAATCATATCTAAATTTTAAGGCCAAACATAAAAATCAAATTTAAGCACTTTTTTTTGCGTTCGCTCGCACTAAAGTTTCCTAGAAAATGCCTTTTATATGTGTGTGTATACATATGGACGTACGAAATTCATGCCCATGAATCCCAAGACCAAGACCACACACATGACGACGAGTCTTTTGCCCAGGAGCGCACACTTGAAAAGCTAATAAAAAAAACAAATAATTGCTAATTTTATGCTCGAATAAATGAGCCTGAGTGCCCCAAGTAGGATCAAAATGGGCGCCCCAACCAAGATCATTGGGTAAGTGTGTGTGTGTGTGTGTGTGAGTGTGTGAGTGCGAGTGAGAAAGAGTGAGAGTTGAAAACGTCACGCACTATCAAACAAGAAAATGATCAATGGGGGCACAAGCACACACACACACAGACAGACAATCACTCAGATAGAGGGAGAGCAAGCGAGAAAGATAGAGAAGCGAGGCAGCTAATAGACCACCCATGACGATGACAACGAAAGGCCACCCACGAAGACAAAGTAAGTGCGAGCGAGCGAGTGAGTGGAAAAAGACCTTTGAAAACAATTTCAGAGAGGGGGAGAGCGAGAGATACAGATACAGGCCAGATAATTGAAATATGTACAACTTGAACATGTGCGTTAAAGTGGTGTACATACATACAGCAAATAATAATAATAATAATATAAAAAAAAACACACAAAAACAACAAGATGTTATAGGGTAAGGGCAATCAGCATAAACAAATAAACAAAACATGTGTATGCCCAAACAGAGACCAAGCGAACAGCTGCGACATTTGACCTTTTTTAACCTACATTTATTAAAAGTGTTTGACTTTTCTGAACAAAAAAGTATTTCAAATTATTAGCCGAAAACCGTTATATTTTCACAGTCGATAATTTAAATTTTTAAAAATTGTTCTTTTTTACGGCTTGTGGCAACTCTAATGCCGGCATTAATTAGGGTGACCATACATCTGGCAGTGCAATAACAGCCCTGCCACTTTCTAGAATTCTGGCAACCTTCAGGTGCTGATGCCACATGTTATTTCATTTTTTATAAGTGTTATTTGAAAAAGTTTCCAACAAATTCTTGTTTTTGCTGCACAAGGAGCAGCAAATAATTAGTAAACATGCCCCCAAAAAAGGCGCCCGGTCCTAGCAAAAAGACGGAACAAAAGAAGAAGGAAAAAGTCATTGAGGTAACAGGATACACACCAACACAAACACAGGCACACAAAAGCACAGGCCATAAATTAACACCCAAATACATATACATATATATGTATATGCATATATTATATATAAATTAAAGTTTAATTTGATTTCTTTTAGGACAAAACTTTTGGGCTAAAGAACAAAAAAGGCAACAAGCAGCAGAAATTTATTCAGCAAGTGCAAAAGCAAGTTCAAGCCGGTGGCCATCATCCGCGTGCCGATGGTGATAAACGGAAGGATGAGAAGGAAAAGAAATTGGCCGATCAGCGGGAGATGGCCATGATCTTCAAGCCAGTGCAGACCCAGAAGGTGGAAAAAGGAACCGATCCCAAATCGGTGGTCTGTGCCTTCTTCAAACAGGGCATCTGCACCAAGGGTGATAAATGTAAATTCTCCCATGATTTATCCCAGGAGAATAAGGTGGAGAAACGGTCCATCTATGTGGATATGCGTGATGATGATGATTTAATGACGAATTGGGATGATGCCAAGCTCAAGGAAGTTGTCGACAAGAAGCATTCGGATGAGAAGAGACGTCCAACCACTGAGATTGTAAGTGTAACGAGACGAAAACTTCAAAATTGGAAAATAATTTCATGTTTCGCTAATTTAGATCTGCAAATACTTCCTGGAAGCTGTGGAGAAATCAAAATATGGTTGGTTCTGGGAATGTCCCAATGGTGAAAAGTGTATCTATCGTCATGCCTTGCCGCCTGGTTATGTTCTCAAGCGCGACAAGAAACTGGAGGTGAAACAAACGGAAATATCCCTGGTGGATCTTATTGAAAAGGAACGTGCCGCTTTAGGACCCAGCCAGACGCGTGTTACCCTGGAAACCTTTTTGGCCTGGAAGAAACGTAAGATAGCCGAAAAGAAGGAGAAACTGGCTGCCGAAGAGGAACGCAAGAAGAGTGACTATAGCAAGGGTAAACAATTCGGTATATCGGGTCGTGAAATGTTTAGCTTCAATCCCGATTTGGTTGACGATGGCCCCATTGAGGAGGGTGATGCTGCCTTCGATATTTACCAACGGGAAGATGACGACGATGAGAATGTTATTGAATTCAAGGAACTTGATTTGGCTGCTCTCTCGTTGGCAGCCCAAGAGGTAGATGGTTCTGGTACCATAGCCTCAAGTACTCGTCTCCTAGATCAGGCCGCTGAGGCGGCAAAAACTGCCGCTGCCGAAGATGGTGCGGCTGCTGCCCAACAAAATGGTGAAGATGACAATGATTCCTCATCGTCTACCCCTGCCAACGATGCTGCCTTCATCAATAAGGATCTCTTTGTTGATTTGGCGGACGAACTTGATGATTTGGATTTGGATGATGTTGATGATTAATTAATTAGTTTTGGCCCCCCTTAAAAAAAATGCCAATTGCTTACTTAATTCAATTCATTACAAATGATCCGAATATGAATAATAAATAAATTGTGGCTTTTAATTTGTTGCATTTTCTAAAAAACAATTTTCAATTCCTTTTTTGGATTCAATTGGATGGGAAGTAATGGGATAAACAAAGTAAGTATATTTTAAGTACATTTTACGGTAAAACATCTGTAAATTTTTGTTTATAAATGATTTTGAAAATGTCTTAACAAAGTATCTTCGGAATATTCGTTTTCATTGGTTTTTTGAATAACTTTTGTTTAGTTGAAAATTAAATATTTGTAAAATACGTTGACAAAATGTGTTATATTTGAAAATTCTTAAAATTGAGAAGAAGTTTGGCAAAAATCCTAAAGTTTTAAAACATACAAAATCAGGACTTGTCTATAAATAATTAAATGCTGTTTGGGATAAACCAATTTACACACAAAAGGTATAAATACATTTTCTAATTTTTATTCTTTGTTAAGAGTTTTAATGAAAATATAATTTTAAAATTTAATAAAAAAAGAAATGTCATAAATTAAATGAATAGTTCCAAAAAGAAATTATGATAATCGGTTTCTCAGATTGAATAAAGAACGTTTTCTTTGGGGAAATGTTTTTTTTAGAAAAACAAACAAATAACATTATTCAGAGTTCATAAAAATATGCTGAGATTTACACTTAAGGGGGATTCTCTTGTTTGGGAAAAATGTTTTTCCGATATTTTTAGCTAAAAATATTTCTTGGAGTATTGAGAATCGTTCCAAAAGATATATTGTCGAAATACTTTAGGATATATGACTTTTTTGTAAGATAATGTAAGTCAAAGTTCAAACTTCAAAAGCATTTATCTCGAAACCACGTTTTTTTTTGAACTGGATACAGCTCGTAATTCTTAACCGATTTTAATGAAACAAAGTGCAAACGACGTCGAATAGCTACAATTCTAGTTCCGACCTTATTCTAAGTTTTAGGATTTTTGTAAACAATTTTTTTTATTAAACAACGTAAAAGTAGAAAAAAACAGGTTTTAATTTTTAAGCGACCACAAATCCTGATTGAGATCGTGGACAGAATTACATCTATACTAAATTTAAACTACGATTCTACGTGGTCTTATCCTTGCCGCCAGTAGGATGCCTCATTTGGGGCCCAGAACTTTTTTAACGAGAAGTAACTAAAACAAAAACCATAATTCCAATAACTCTAAAAAAACAGACTTCCAACCAAGATATAAACCCCTTGAAATTCTGATTTAGTTGTGAAACTTAAAAATCCGTTTTCGAAAGTAAAACAAATGATTTTAAAGAATTATATACTTTTTGTGGTTTTTGTTCATTTATTTTTCTAATAAGCAGCAACATCATGAACGCGACGGAATCTTTTGCCCGCCTCCCGCAATGTCATGCCCCGAGTCTCTGGCATTAGGACAGCAAAGGCTATCAGTGCCACCACCATGATAATGCCGACAGCCACAAAATAACGAAACTCGATGACAAACACATCCAAGAAGCTAACCAAGACAATAATGTGTATAATCTGCTCAATGCAAACGATCAGGGCAATCAAATAAGGTTTGGTTTTCATGGGAAACGCTTCACCCAGATAAACGGATGAGGTAGCAACATAGAAGCCAGCAAAAATCTGAAAGGCCATGCAAAGATGACTCACCTGAGTCATGAAATACCAACTAGTCTGATGCGATGGTTCGCCATAGATGCCAGCAATGCCCAGCATTAAGGCAGCCATGCAGGTTAGACCCAAAAGCGAGGTGAACTTACGTCCCGGCCAGTCGGAGAAACCAACACCGAGAGCGGTGCCAACAAAACGCAACAAGCCATAGACGAATAAGGTCCAACCGTGATTGTAGCCCAAATACTCGTAGCTACTCCATAATAAAGCGCAGGTCAGTGGAGTCGAGAAGGAAAAGGCAACGATACTGCGAAAGAGCAGCATCTTCAGGAATGGCATCACCGATGCACCCAATTGATGGCCTATGCTCTCCGACTCTCCCTCAACCACATACAATTTGGCCTCACCGTAGGTTGAGTCCAACAAAACATCCGAGCACAGAGGTCCGCCCAACAGAATACGTTGACACTCACGGCCCTTGGACTCTTGATTGCGGGTTATATAGAAAGTCGGCGATTCCACGGACATTGACAGACTGCCCAGTGCAATGGCCGAGAATATAATGCCAAAGATGCCATGTACACGATTTGAAGCCATATTCAAATATTCATATTCCCATTGTGAATTATATATCACTTGAATGGCCATGCCCAGGCTGAGGCCCAATTGTTCAGATCCACTGACAAGTCCACGATTATTAGGACTGGCCGCCTCTGAGCTGTGTATGAGAAATGGTACCGTGATCAGGCCAATGCCCACTCCACCCAACCAGCGTGCTGCCAATATCGGTTCATATTCATATGGAGCACTGACAAAGATAATGGCATCGATTAGTTCCATTATATTGCCAAGAACCTGCAGAAAGAAGAAGCATAAACACACCCATTAGAGGCCATAAATTGTAAAAAGAATTCAAAAACAGGTAGCAACGTTAAATTGACAGATAGATAAGATACTAGATAACAATTTTTAACTATGAGATAGTATAATAGTTAAACATTTTTATAAAGAAAAAATTAGTCAGATGTTTGTAAAGCAGGCAAGAAGACGTTTTCGATAAAGTATATATATTTTTGATCAGCCTAAGAAACTGAGAAGATATAACCATGTTCTACTGTGCAAGTCAACTTTACGCCTTGATAAGCCTTTAGGATAAAAATTCGTATTAAATCCCTACTACTAATCGCTTTTTGCTTGAATAAGATAGAGCATTGCGAGTTTTCGGGATCGGACCACTATAACATATAGCTTACATGGCAATGATACTTCAAGAAGATGTTTTAAACAAGAAATAGCTCAAACAATATATAAATATATAGAAAAAAGTAAGAAAAAACCTTTTTAAAAGTAGATCAAGTGAAAAATGACTCAGAAGTTAGAAAAATCTTAGTCGAACATGGCTATATAGAATTTTTATCCTTTTCAAGAGTATATGAGAATACATCAAGAAATAAAACTGATTCAGGAAAATTTCTGGGGGAAACTCAATGTGTTCATCCTTAAGAGTATATAAGAATAGAGGAAATTCAATATTTTCATTCTTAAGTCTTATATATTCTTATATGGAATGAAAATATTGAATTTCCTCTATTTTTTTGAATCAGTTTTATTTTATTGATTAAGAATATATAAGACTTAATCAAGAAATAATACTGCTTCAAGGAAATTTATAGAAGAAATTAAATATTTATATCGAAGCCCACTTCTTCATCCTTGTAAGGAATATATAAGACTTAATCACGAAATAAAACTGATTCCAAGAAAATGTTGTAGAAGAATATAAATGTTTTTTCGCAGACAACTTTAACTTATTCAATATTTTTCTTAGTAGTTATTATTATACTTACATAGAAAACAGTTTTGGGTAAAAACTGCACACACAATGAGGCAACAACTGCTCCAATGATGACACCTATAAACCAGCTGTAGTTATATTCAGGTGTTATTTCGAAACCGGAGTAGTAGCTCCAGCCCAAACCCTGTGCCATATCCATGCCGCCATAAAGAAATAAAGTGGAAGCTAAAAAAGGGTATAAAGACAGAGATTAAATATTTTTAATAGCTTTGCTACTCACCAGTGCCCACCATTTGCCTTTGTCGCTTCTGTGATTGAGAGTTATTATTGATGATTACATTTACATTTTGTGTTGGTGGTGGTGGTGGGGGAGGTCCTGCGGGGGCAGTTGTTACAAATATTGTTCGAGTTGTTGTTGCTGTTGTTGGTTGCACAACTGGAGGCACTGAACCCGTCACAAAATATGTTGTATTTGCAGTCTGTTGTCCATAGTTTGGTGGAGGTGCCCCAAAATGTGTCTCCTGCTGCTGGGGCAAGGGCCCCGCGGTAACATAAGTCTTTTCCATTATATAAAAACAAAAACTTATTCCTCTTCGAGAGGCACTTTCGTTTCGAGTGTCTGTATGATAACTGATATTACATAGAAAATGTACAAAAAGAACACCTTTGCTTTCGGCATATCGATATCTTAATAATATATAATACACACATTTATATATGTATATAGATATCAGTAATCAGTTGTTAGATACATGGGGTATTCTATGGGCCACAACTTTGGCTGTGATTCATGGCCAGAAATGTCAAAGATTATGATAAGGATAAGTGATTGATACTTTTGATTATCTATAAATAATGTAAACAGAAACAGATGACTAAGCATTAGCATCTTTCCCATCCTGTTCTAACACGTTTTCTATTTGTTCGGTTTATTGTTTATAAAAAAAGAAGGCCATTATCACAACAAGGCAATAATAATTAATTAGAAAAACTTAACACCATGGCTGCCATCCATTTCGATGAGCTCGCATCTGCCCTTCTCCTCCAGCAGACGCAAGGCATTGACCAGGACCGCTTCATCAACTCCATGAAAGGATTGCTGTGTGGTATTCTCACCCGAGGCAATCTCGTAGAGAGTACAAATACTATTCGTTTGTCCTGTCTCCTGTATCCAATCGTAGACCATATTGCCATACTCTTCTAGAGTATACCAATACACTTGCCACTCTTGACGCCTTTTGTCCAGTGGCGCGGCATGGCCACTTTGCTGCAGTTGCTCCAATATCAATAATATCAATTCCGGCGATAGGCGTCGTTTGAGTGTTTCATTGTGATAGAGTGGAAAGTTCTGTTCATTAATGCTGAGTGTAAATCTATTGAGATGTTTGAGGTATTTGAGAAAGAGATCCGCCCACACTTTTAATTGTTGTTGTCTGGTTTCTTCATGGGGCTGGAGACTGCCAGGAGAGAGAGAATCCATATAAATCTACAAATTTATGGGACACTGGAACATGGTCTACTCACGTGAAGAACGGGGGAAATGTATACTCCCAGGGCCATTGGAAATCGCTCATTCTAAGGGGGAAAGGGATTTAATAAAATTTATTTATTTATTAATTTGTTTTTCTTTTGTCTTTTAATTTTGCAACATCTGTGTGTGCGGCAAGAACTTGGCGACCACTGAACTAGTTCCAAATGGTTTCATTAGACACCTTAGAACTACTTACAAATTAGTGGTTCCGTTTGAATGTAACGGAAAATATATCAGGAACTTCAAGGATAAAAATGCATTAAATGTTTAAAAGATTTTTAAGTTTTCTTATTATTTTCCAAACTAAAACGATCATTTTCAAACCGATTTGAAATTAGAAAATGAATGAATGAACGCAAAAAAGTAAAACAGTTTCATTTTTAAATCTTTTTCGAATTAGAAAATGACTGAAAAATAATTTTTGGATCCTTCTTTTTGCTAGTGTTCCATTTTTATAGCGCTTTGGAATTAGAACATGAATTTTCAATATTTTTGAGGTGATATTATTTGGACTAATTGGAAACCCAATGAAGCGTTGTTTGGTCGGGTTTTCACATAAAAACAGCTCAAATCGCTTTGAAATTGGAATATGAATTTTCAATAATAATTCGAAAACCAATTAGGCGTTTTCAAATCGTTTTTAAAAATAAGACAATTCTATTTTAAAATCGCTTTTAAAATAGAAAATGCATTTTTAATGTCAACATCATCTTAAAAACATTGGAAATGCATTCTCTAATTGGTGTTAAGCGTTCTTAAAACATTTCCATTTTCAAATGCATTTGAGATATTGATATTGATTCATTGAATAGATAACAATTGCCAAACAAGTTAAAACATTTCACATCCTTTTCAAGCACAATACGATTTTATTTTTAAATCGCTTTGAAATTAGAAAATTAATTTCCATATTGATATTAAGTGACTGAAAAAGCTAACAATTTAAAAAACCCATAATACGTTTTCAAAAATAAAACGATTTCATTTCCAAATCGCTTTAAAGGTAAAAAAATGAATTTGAGGTGATATTGATTGACTAAAGATTTAACAATTTGAAAACCAATTAGGAAATGAAAACAAAAGATTTTAAACTTGATTCCGACTAATTATTTAGGAATGGAAAACGAAACGAAAACAAATCTCCTTTCAATCAACTGATTATATAAAACTTAACCACTTCATGGAAAAATATTTAGTTTTAATTACCTGTTAAGCGTTGCCTTCTTCTATTTGATCTATTCTATCCAAGATATCTGAATAATTTTATAAAACTTTCTGAACTCCTGGAGAAGAGGCAGCTTATACTGAATAATAAAACTCTTACCTTATTGCATTTCCATTTTCATGAGTTTATTTGTCTTAATTAGAAAAGTTTGTGTACATTAACATGTTTTTTTTTTTCATTTTGGGGAAGGAATTTGGTTTGGTTTTAGTTTTTCTATGGCAAATTGCTGTTTGCGGAAACGAAGTTTGAAAAAACAAAAACATATAGAGACACAATATACATTCACATTTATATAGGCGCAACACTATACATTCAATATTCGAACCATTCACATGCAATACTCATCTCAATTCAAATTCATTCAACTCTTTGCCCAAGTGAATCGTAAATAAGTTACGTTCGTTCTACATTAATCCATTTACATTTATTTCAAATTTGTCTTTTCTGTATATGTGTGTGTGTGTTGACAATGTTTATATCTGGGGTTTTTCTCTATTATATATTTTTCAAGTTTGTTTGCTTAAGTTAACTAATCTTTGCTAAAGAAATGTCTGTCAGGAAGGGAGGAAAGGGGAGAGTGTGATGTGATTTTGGTTTTAGTTTCTTGTGCCTTTTTTTCTATATAGTGTTTTTTGAAATATCTCTCGGTTGTTTGCACTTTTTTATTTATTATTCATAAATATGTTTTGGTTTTTATTATTATATTTCTTTTTTGTACACATGCGTGAAAGTCATCTAGGGATTTAAGGTGTCGTACAGAGCCAAGTTTGGTTTTAGTTTATATATATATATTATATATATATATACTTTAGCTTAGTTCTGTTTCTCTTTATTTTTCTTTTCTTTTGTTTAGTTCCTAGTTAACAAGTGAGGTTTGCTTGAAATCATTCTTTGCTAGATAGGTAAAGTTTCCATTTGTTTTTTGTTTTTGTTTTATTTTGTTGCTGAATCGATTTTTGGTTTTTTAAATATTTTGTTTTTTTTTTTGTTTTTTAGTTTAGTTTTTATTTTGTTACAAATAATAAAGCAATCTAAAGAAAAATACATACATACACATATGTGCTTATAGCATACATATATATTAACTCTATATATATATATATTAATTATATATCGGATGAAAATGTACACACATCGACGAAATGCTTTAATCTGGTTTTAACTCTGTTTTAGACACACACAAAACTAAGGAGAGCAAAAATTGCAATAACAAATGGCATAAAAATACATAATTGGTTCAGTTCTAGAATATTTAAAAAGAAAAAAAAAAACAAACAAACTAACAATTTGTGTGTGTGACAAAATTAAGAAATCGGAAATCTGTCGAAACTGATTGGACATATTGCCGCATAATCCGCTTTTTTTATATTGTACACTTATTTATATATATATATTTATATATATAGATAAACTACTTAAAAATGGCATGTGGTGACATTATACATATACAGTACATACATTCATTTTTCGTTTTTTTTTTTGTTTTAAATTGGTATAAAATAATGCATGCAAGTTAATTTTCATTTTCATTTTTTTTGTTTAGGTTAAGCTTGCCTTCCTTTCTGTTTTTGTTTTGTTTTTCTTTTTTAGCCTAAGATCTAGATTATACATTTATAAAGTTTTTTCTTGATTTTTGTTTTGTTGTGTTTTTTTTTTCTTTCTTGTTGGTTGGTTTCAATTTGGGATTCTCGAATCACTGCACGTATATATATAGCATAATATATATATATATATATAGCATGATGATGAGCATGTACCATGCTCCATGCTCCATTAATTATTTCGACTAAAGACTAATACTAAAGTGGGAGACCTAAGCTATATAATTTTTGCCTAAGCTGTTTGCTGTTTACTCCTCCGCTCCGCTCCGATCCGCTGTGCGCTCTCTATTTACTTGGCCAGCGGCTCTAGGTAACAGCGTACTGTGTTATTCTCATCCAGCATTGCCGATAGATGACGCTGTTGAGGCTGATGGCCAAGCGATGAGGAGGTGGAGGGGTGGAGTGGAGGATGCAAAGGATTACTGTGCGATGTATGCGACGACGATGATGTTGTGGACTGCGGTGATAGTTTTTGCAAATGCTGATGCTGTTGCTGCTGACGCTTCTGGGCGGGTGTCTGATTGGCCGGTGGCAGTGGTGGCCCATGGCCAAATAGCTCATTTACCGCCAATCGGCCACCACGCATGGAGCCCTCACCAACGCCGCCGCTAACCCCAAAAACCGCACCATTCTGTTGATGTTGATGCTGATGTTCGGGATGCTGCTGATGATGAAGATGATGATTATGCGATCCATTTGGTGGTGCTAAACCCGCTCCATAATCCAATGGGGCACCATTCTTGCGTAGCTGACGTCTACAAAAGAAAATGAGAGATTGATTTTAGGATTATAGCTCAAGGGATTTGCAATTTTGTCTACTTACTGAAACCGTCGCTGAAAATCCTCATCTTGTAGGGCCATCAGACGACGCATACGCTCGTCACTTTGTGGTGGCAAACCATGTGCCATTTCCATATCTTCCATATCGCTTTCATCATCCTCCTCCTCTTCTTCCTCCTCATCACAGACGTTATCTTGCAGTTGTTGGCCAGCAGTTGGCTCCTCATCATCTTCCTCCTCCTCATCATCGTCGTCGTCATCATTGTCGGCTGCACAACGTCTCGCAGATCTTTGTTGAGCCATTTGTTGCTGATGTTGCAGCTGCTGCTGTTGCTGTTGGAGTTGTTGATTTCTGGACGAAACACTGCCACCACTTAAACTGCCAGCATAGCCAGCACGATTTCCACTGGCAGCCACTGCGGCACGCATATTATTAAAGACCCCAGTGCCGACACTATTGTTGTACACCTCATCGACATCAAAGTCACCGACTTCATAGTGCTGGACATCCGAATTGCGATTGCTTAGGATCTCCTCGTATACTGGACCATCGGCGGATGATCCACCGTTGGGCCCTGCTGCAGCTGCTGCTCCGGCACTGCCTTGATTGTAATAGGCATCGCCCATGCCCAGATCACAGTTGGAATGCTTATTTCTATATTGACGCTGCATAAATTCCTGCTGATATTGCGCCATATGCGGCGGTGGTGGCGGTAATTGTTGTTGCTGTCCACCGCCAGCGCGTCGCTGTTGCAAATGCAAGAGATGAGCATGCTGTTCCGCTTGCTCCTCATCGGAGGAGAGTTGTTGTTGTTGCTGCTGCTGCTGCTGTCGCCTCTGTTGATAATAGGCCGCTGTTCCTCCAGCTGATGATGGGGGATCCAAGGCTTCAGCATAATGTGGATAGGGCTGTTGCTGTCCTCCTTTGGTCTTTTTATACGATGGATAGAACAACACTTGCGATGCGGCAGTGGCACGACTATGTAGCGAACCACTTGGCGAGGGTGGCACAGCTCCGGCTCCACCGCCAGCGCCACGTTTCTTTTTGCCATGATGATTATTATGCTTCTGTGTCCAATAGAATACCTCATGTGCCTGCTGTGGCGATGAAGTGGCTCCACCTCCTCCACCACTCTGATTGTAATACTCTCTGGGTGGCTGTTGTTTCATTCCTCCCGGCTGTCCCGGTTGCTTCCAGCTATAGTAATCCGGTTGATGGTAATAAGCTTCTCCGGGCACCTGTTGCTGCTGCTGCTGCTTGTGATTAAAAATGCGATGCGTTGACCCAGCTGAACTTGTGGGCGAGGCATGACCCGTGGAACGCAATGTTCCTCTTTCCAGAACAACATGACTGCCGGCAACGGATTGGGCAGATGGCGTAGTTGCTTGCAAAGTGCCCGACATTAAACCACTCTTCAGTGTCCTCCTCTGTTGGGCCTCATTCAGTTCACAATCGGATGTTGCTCCCATTATGGCATCTTCTGTAATGGCCATATGTTGCTCTTGCTGCTCATGATCATAGACTTCTTCTGGTAATTTTGATTTCTTGGCTGTTCCAGTGGATGGCATAACTCCACCCACACCCACACCAACACCCCCATTCCCACCAGGTGGTGCTACAATGCCCGATGAAATCGAAGTCTTGGAGCAACGTAAACATTTCGGTAGCCAAGCATGTTGTCTCACATATTTCCTATACTCTCGTCGTATCTTCTCATTCTGTATGCAATGGAACACAAAGACATATAGCCCAAGTACAGTATTGAAGCATATAAAGCAATAGCCGTAAACAGTGGACACATCATCGTCCATTTTGGCTCCACGCAAATAGAAATAGGCCGAACACCAAACGGCACTCAACAAGAGAAGAAACACAAAGGAACATCTGATATCAAAGCTGTAAAGAAAGAAGATACAATTGAGTTTAAATTAAAAGAGACTTATCATTTGTTTCAACTTACCGGACACTGGCCAAACGTGTATGCTCTTTGGTCTTTAGGCCCGTGCGACTTTTCTTGCACATTATAAACCACGACAAGAAAGTATAACCAATGGCAGCCTAAATCAGACAAAAAAACCATTAAAAATTAGAGATCAACTTGAATGCAAGTTAACTTACCGTAAAGAAGAACAAAACTGGAGCCACAAATGTGGCATAGAATAAGCCATTCGTTTCCATTAGCACACAATAATCATTTTGAGTATAAGTGCTTGGATTTATAATCAATGATATGGCCACCACAGACAATGATAGGCCATAGGATAAGAGATAATAGCAATTCACTTTATGCGTTTGATCCACTTCCAAAAGTAATTCATCCGATGTTAATATCGAATACGAATGAAAGGCTAACAACGAAAACAAATTAAATATCTACATGGAGAAAACCTACTCATTCTTCTCTCTTACCTTCATAACAAAACCAGGCAGTGCCCGATAAGATGGCGCAATGTAGAAAAACTGGTATAAAACCACAAAAAATGCTTGTTTCGGTCTGTTCAATGCCCAGCAGAAAGAGCAGCTCAATGGCCAAGAGGCAAATATAAATGTTGCTATAGATGGAAGTTCGGGCGGACTAAAGTAAAAAGAGTTTAAAAGTTGATAGACAGAAAGACAGAAACAAATTTTTAGTTCAAGTTCAAGAGTTGGTCGAAAGGGGGGCAGGCGGCAGTCAGAGACGCAAATAGTTCTTAATTTAAGATTTTTCATATAACAAATTACAATTTTGAGTGGTTTTTTTTGGTTGGTGGTGAAAAAAATGTAAACAAAAAATTTTAAAAATAATTACAAAAAACATATACAAAAAGTTAAGAACAAGACACGAAACAAGCATAAAACAACAACAAGAACAAAATAAAAACTATAATTACAAACGACACACACAAAAATTAGTCACATTTCGCTGGTAGAATTTGTTTTATTAAATTAAATTAATTACACAAAAAAATTAGCAAAATTGGTTAATCAAACAAAGAAAGAGAACAAAGGAGTCAGTAAGGAATTGTGTTAAGGCATGCTAAAACAAAAGAAAACTTAAATTATGACAAATTACTAAGTTAATAATAAACTAAACTAAAGTAAACTATAAATAAATGCAAAACTAACTAACTAAAAAAAGAGAAAAGTAGAAAGACTTGTTCTAATGTCTTAGAGATTTAACAATTTGAGTTACTTATTAAGCTATATCACAGCCTAGCCTATTCTTGTTTATATATAAATCTCAATTTCTATATCTTTTTTTTGATTTTTTTTTCACCACCACCACCACTTATATTGTATATCATCCATATTGGCATCAACATTTAGATTTGGATTCCGATTATGATTATGATTAGGATGATGATGATGTAGCTGTTGATTTAGATTATGATCCTGTCCATGGAGATTATAATTATGATTGATATTTAAATTATTTGTGGCCGTTGCATGTTGTTGCAATGCAGCAGCAGCAGCAATTGAAGCAGCAGCAGCTGCAGCTGCCGCTTGTTGTTGCTGTTGATGTTGTTGTTGTTGTTGGTGCTGCTGCTGCTGCTGTTGATTATGATGAAGATGATGTGGATGTAAATTCAAATTTAAATTATTCATTTGCTGATGATTTGATAGAACAACAGCAGCTGCTGCTGCAGCTACAACTTGTTGTTGTTGCTGCTGCTGTTGTTGCTGCTGCTGTAGATTGTAATTCAAATTGTTACGATGAGAATTTCGTATGGAATTGTGTTGTATGAAATTTGTATTAGTTTGCATTGTATTAATCCCATTTGCATTTGTTGCTGCCTGACTAATGGGCGTGGTCAATGTAAGAGATTCATGGGTCTGATCACGTATATTATTTTGTTGACGTCTACTGCTGCCTGCCCTTTGTTGATGTGGCAATGTTGTTGAGGAATTTCCACCTACTCCTCCTCTTACCTTGATAAACACTCCATTAAAGAGTTTCAGCGTTAGCAAAGCAATCACTATGAATATCACACAAATTGCAATGCTTATATAGATAAATATACGCATATTCCCATCGAACATGGTGAAGAGAGAATGCTGATGCTCATCCACAACGTCCATGAGTATGGCAAAGTTTGTTAAATGCATACAACTGCAAACACTGTGTGTACGATTCGTGTCCACTAGATTGCAACCATTGGCTGACCAGGCACTGCAAAGAAAAATGGCAATTCGATTAGTTAATGAGTTATATAGCTTGCACGTAACTTAAGGTTTGTTTCATCAGGATACCTTAGAATAGCCCCACTGATCCTATTAACCTTCCTTTCTTATTTTTATGCACAAGCTCCTATATTGTGATATTGACTCGCCTGAGTTAATGGCTCAAGTTTATCTGTCGGTACCATGTAGACGGAGTAGAAATCCTATTATACCTTTAACCCTTAGTCGTTGTTCTTCTAACTATGCCATGCATAAAACATTTAGGGTCCTCTGTTCTGATTACAACCTTCTATTTCCTGTTAACTGCTCAGATTCTTCTATTACTATACTTAAAACATCTATCCTTTCCTATTTAGTTTATAGATAGCTAGTATTATGATTTGTTTGACTGTTTTTCCTAATGTGTATCGTCAACGTCGGCTAATGATCATATAATGTTCCTTTGCCACAATTTTTGGCATTGCCAAAACATTTCCCCTATTAGTTTAAGGTTTAGGGACACTCTTGGCCACATTATTACAACAACCTAGTTTCTAACATAGCATAATCTGGCCCTATGCTTGATATTTCTTAAGCCCACATCTCTCCAAATTTAGAATTTACGGTCATAAGCTCTTCTATATATAGTAAGACAATATTTTTGCTGATTTGCATGCAATTATATTGGTCCATTATCGTTTTCTGCCATATATTGGGCCTACATTATATTAGCATACATCAATACAGTCCCTCATCCTGTTATAACGTTTTCATTGTGAATTGTAAATCGAATTTTAGAAACAATAATTTCTAAAGAAGTCATTAAATATTATATAAGGTGGCTAAATCGGCGCTTTACTATTCCCTGTACATCATATGCTATATTAAAATTGTTCAGCCGAAGTTTCGCCGTCTGTAAATATTTTGAGAACCTCTTTTGCGTAATGTTTCCATAAAGTTTTTGCATTAAAGAGTATGTGTAACTAAAGAGGTGCTATTTTTATTTACACCTATTACTCGTTTCTGTTAAGTTTTAAAAAGAACAGTAAAAAAAAGCAAATGGAACGTATTTTTTTCTTTAAAACCCTATTATTTTGTAAGATTTTTCTTAGAGCCTATTAAAAGAGTATACGGTGAAACACTTACTGATCAATATAGTTCCAAAATACACAGGTGGGATTGGTTACATTCTCTGTTTTCAAATGTTTCAGTGTCAATGTGATGGGTTGTGATAATTGTATGTGACGACCTTTGCCCAAACTGGCGGAAATAACTTTACTATTTAGTATGCGTAAACGTTGTTGCATATCTCCTCCAGCATTGACATCACTATCATTGGCCAAGATGGCTGTATTACGCACTAGAATTGGAAAATTAACTTAGATTTTTATTCTAAACATTAGTTCAATTGATTTACCATAACTACGTGCGGATTTTAAATCAAAATGATCATAACTGGGCTTTAGTATGGACTCTAGACGATCAAAGGCAGCAAAGACAATGCGAACTAGTCCCCCTTCGCTATTCTCGATGAGAGCCGCGCGTGGCAACTCAATGCGATCCGAACTGAGGGGCCATTGATCGGAATCGGGGAAAACAACACTCGATTGTATGGTTTTCGTTTCCAGCACACGCACCGAGAGCACTAGAAAGGAGTTAGATTTCCATAAGTTTAAACTTTGATTTCAGTTAAAAAGTGGACTTACATATATTCTTGACTTTCTGAACAACACTACGCTCCCTTATAATGGTATCGGCCAGGAGAAAGGCATTATATTCCAGGCCTGTAAGCAATGACGTGGCCACGCGCATTTGATCCTCAGGATTGAGATCCAACCAAGACGATAACTGTGACTCATCCAATAGATTGGAGCCCGTCTTGACCACACAATGTAACAGTTCCATTATCATGGCCTCACGTTGCCGCTGATCGGGAAAAGTTTCCTTATCGTGAAGCATTTTCTCGGATACGGTTTGTATAATCTTGGTGGTAACTAACATATCACCGCCATAGAGCGTCTTACTGCTAGTCACTTCGGACATGTCATTGGCTATGGATATTAGAGATGAATCTCTTTGATTCACTCTCATTTCTAGATTGTTTAACCAAAGACTTCGACATTGGGTTAGATCGGGAGTGAGTGGATGCCAAGTGGGTTCAAAATTGCGTTGTCGTTGATTCACTTTGTGGGCCATGCTCACTGGTGGCTCACAATTGCTGCTATTGTGCTGACAATCCCCGACTGCTGTGGGCATTGCTGTGCTGGCCAATTGCTGATCATCATCGTATTCATCATCCAACCAATCTGTGGGTATTCTCTTCATCAGAACACAACGCCATTTGGCTATGCCAGCAGCACCGCCCGGACATGGCTGGACATTAACATCGCCCACTCGTGTCATATTCCAAAAGAGATTACGCGCATGTGTGGGACCACAGAAGAGTTTCGATTCATCCTCACCGCCTCCGGCCATGCCAGCGGCATTTAAATTGATATTATTTATAGTTCGCACAGCGCTGCCATTGCCTGTAATGGGTGAGCCACTGCTTGCAGTTCCTGGTGTACGATTGGGTGAGCTTTTCGTGGTCAGTAGAGTGCCATCATCTGATCCCGAGCCTCCTACACCGGTTAGTATGCGTGTGTTAGAGGGAGCTGTGGCATTATTCGCAGCATTTGGTAATTTTCCACTCGCTTTGGTGGGTGGCAACGTCTCATCCGTATGATGATTATGATGATGATGCAATTGTGGCGGTGGCGGTAAACCATCATGTCGTCCACTTGGATTCTTGGTCGTTGTGGTCGATGATGATGATGACGATGATGTGGCCATTCCTTTTAATCTTCCACCTGGCAATGTGGCTGTACTTCCGCCGATTGTGGGCGTGGCATGGGTAGCTGGTGATGGAGCCACATTAAATAGCCCACCATTACCATTAATGCCCACCACACCGGACAATGTGGGCAAACGTGGCGGCGGTGGTGCATTATTCGGTGGATGTATCAAACCACTTCCATTACCAAATATCGGTGGACCATTATTAAGTACCCAAGGCGGTGGACTTGGACGATTGGTTGTCGTCGATGTCTGAGCTGCTGAAATGCATTGATAATGCGCCTCCAGATATTTATGAGTCCCCGGACAGGGATCACCAAACATGCTAGTCGCAGCCAATACACTGCAACTTTGCTTATGAGAGCATCTACGAAAAACAGAAAAAGAAATTTAAATAAGTCTTATGCTTTGGACAAAAGGTTTTCTTTGATCTCACCTTGAATTCAAGACAGTTAGACTCTTTGGGAACATGCAATTGACACTCCAATCCACATTGCCATGATCATTGCATATGGTTATCGAAAATCTTCCATAATTTGCCCTTATTAAATTGATAAGATCGCCCGGTTCGCATTCAATTGTCAATTTCTTACCTTCACAGGCGTAGGCAGTCTGATATTTGGGCGCTGTAATTTATTACATCGAGAAATAACATAAGTTGACCATTCAAAAGTTTTTCCTTTTCAAATTTGTTGTATACAGATATATATATTATATGGTATATAGAGAGAGAAATGATTATTAACGTTGCGTTGATTTGTTGTAGTTTGGTTTGGTTTGGTTTTTGTATGATGATTATCTGCAAAGACACTTACACAACTAGATATAGGGATATATGCATATAGAATGTAATGATTGTTTAGCATGATACACGCTCTATTTATCTTTTACGCTCGTAGCCGTGGATATACTTAGTATGTGTGTGGTTTGGTTTTTTTTTGGTAGATTTGTTAGGCGATTGTTGGGATATGCTTGGCTAGCAAGTAGATTAGTTTAGTAGTCATAAATACCAAATCCTCCTGCCAGTTTTTGCCATCAGCTAGGACATCAAACAAGTATCAAAGGAAACCCTGCAAAGAAATTAAGGAATTAAATGAGTTGTCTATATATGAAAGAGATCAATTGATGTATAATGTTTAATTAAATGTCTTTATGGAGCTGCTAAAAATGTTTTAAATACTTTCAGACAACTTTATGGAATTCAAGAATACATATATGGTCTAACGGTCTAACTTGGTCAGTTTACCCATAAGTTTAGATAGTTTGAACCTAAGAGTAAACTTCTTGTTTAAAATTATTATTTCGCTTTATTCAAAATTAAGTAATAGGTAAACAACCCCGTTTATATATCTCGGGAGTGCTCAACCACTGAGAAAATGGGTTTTGAAATAATAAAACTTTGCCTTTAAGCCGGGTTGAGCTCAATCTTCAAATTATAATCTTCAAATTATATTTTTAGCATTATTTGTTAGAATTAGATTGTTACTGCAACCACAATTCATTCATTCATTTGGTAGAAACTTTTTGACAAATGATAGTTTTTTGAAACTATTTTACGACCTCTTGTTGATTAAAAAATTTGTAGTTTTATACTTGCTTGAAACACGATTCAAAAAAGAATCGAAAATGTGTCTCGCACGTTACAAAATATGTCTCTATAATGGAAACTAGTCGTTTATGACTCAAAATATGACATAAAAAGGATTTGAATCTAATTAAACGAAGAGGTCATAGGCAACATCTCAAAAGAAGTCTGCTGGGCTTCTTTTTTTCCACCGACAAATATGTCATTTATAATCAAAAACGAAATACAGTAAAAACTCCCTTGGGCGGACTTCGAGTATTTCTGTCCGCCTGTGGGAGACGTCAAATAATATTCGGAATTTTTAGGCATATTGACGTTGGTAATAAACATATAAGTAAACAAACGTAAATGAATTTAAAATTCAATTTCTTTTTATTTTTGAAATGTTTTTAACAAAATAACATTTTGAGAAATTGGTCAAACGTAGATTGCTTAGACTTTTCTTGTTAAAACTTGAGTTGTAAGTGCTTAAAATGCCTTTTTTGTGTTTTATAAAAAAGTGTTGTTGGCCTCCTAACGTTTTGTATTAAAATATTCAAAAAATCGTGCTCGAGTCCGTCCCTAAAACTCTTAGGATTGTAAAATTCGTCTAGCTACGGGAGATGTCTAGAGCTCTTCCCGTAACTATTCAAATCAGATAGAAGATTCGAAAAAGGTTCGTGATCAGAAATTGTGAAAAAAGTGAATATGCACATGTCCTGAGTAGAATCGAAGTAATAACTATTACAATTACAATTATAATTGTTTGGACTGCCTGTTGAAGAAGGTAAAACCGTCTTGGCTTATAAATTTCCTAGCCACCAATTTCTGCCAAGTCAACGATAATGCCAAAGTTTTAATAAAGACTCAACCCAGCTCAAATTTCATTGGATTGGCCCAAGTTAAAGTTGTTTTCATTCAGTATTTAACATTTAAGGACTCAAAAAGGTACATTTGGATTGGAGTTTTTTGTTGCAGGGTCAATAGTTAATGCATTTTTAAATAATAATTATCATTAAAAGTGTATTAAAATCTATTAATTTCTAATTTCTTTAGAAAATTTTTAAAATTTATATAGAAATCAGATATCTATCCAAATATAATCATTCAAGTTATAGTTATATCCAGCCTAATTCTTTACCTAACTCTTCAATTTCTTAAAATAATGGAATATAATATGACATCTAGTCGAATTTTATAACTGAAATTATAGTTATGTAATAGTTATCTTAATAGTATCTTAATTCTTTAACTAAACCTGAAATTTCTTTAAATAATGAAATATAATATGATATCTATTCCAAATATCATCATATACATATACGAACTGTATCAATCCTAATGTCAAATTTCTTTATGACATGACCTCTCCAAAAGCAACTTCCTTTGTTCGACTCAACAGCCAAATTAGTTTGACCTATTTGCAGGTCAAGGGTTAACTTACCGCTGCCTTTCCATATGTGACTCCTCAGCCAAGTAGGTACTTTAGCCATAACTCAGCTTTATCTGGAAAAACCAATAAAAATGAAGAAAAAACCATTAAATGTTGGGCAATTATTTACACACACACACATATTGATAGAGGGAACTAAAAATACACACCATTCTTTTTCTTCTTCTGTTTCCATTTTCACTTCTCCATTGCAGCAGAACAAAGAGACAAAGAGTTTTCGTCGTTCATCGGACTCGTTTTCTCTGTATACTCCAAAAACGGTGGAGTGGAGGGAGGGTTTGGAGAAATGCAGTTGCATGATAGAGAAAAAATGCGACGCGAACGCCTACGCTGACTGCGCTGCTGCTTGTCTGTTCATGTTTTTTTGGTGCTTACTTGGGCTTGGCCATTGGAGCACCCTTTTCGTTGATTTTCTTTATACCATCTGGGCATGTCCTTAACAAATGAATATTTCCATGCAGTTTCCATCATGGTGTTTGCAGTTTTACTTTGATATTTTCTTATAAAATGCATTATTTGCTAAGAAATTGTACTTTTCTTCTTTTCTTGAAGTTTTTTCTGCTGACGTAGACAAAGACTAAGTCTAGCTTTGACCTTAGGTACTTTAAATTAAATTACTTAAACTTTTTAATTGCTATTATGTTTGTTTATTCACAGTTATTAGATGCATTTTTTGTTATAATTAAAAATTTTTGTTTAGTTTTCATTAAGTTTTTAAGCCGTTTTAGAAAATCACTCCGTTTCTTGTAGCTCCACTTTCGAAAAAATTCTGTATACTAGAAGCAGTGTTGTCAAGTTCGCCTTTTTCTCGTCAAATCTGGCTTTTTTTGATGTCAAATTGCGGGAACCGCGAATTTTGCATTTTTTTCTTAAATTGTATCAAATAAAGACTTAGTCTAAGGGAGCAGACACAAGAAAATTCTGAAAGATATTCGGAAAGAGCCGAAAAAAGTGGATTTGTAATTTTCTGTTAAAATAAAGTTTTTAATCAAAAGTTAGCATCACTGACTCAGAGCTGAAAATGTCCATCGATGAAGCTGAGTGGCGCCACTATTGATGTCCACATCTAGCTATTTGTTGCTCGGTACAGCCACAATCTTTAATTTAAATAAGTATAGCATATTTTTTGGCAGCTGGATAAATACAGTTTTCATACCTTTTTAAATCCTTGGATCCGATGAAATGAATAAAAAAATTTAATATACAAATATTGTAACATGTTTTTAACATAACAAATAGTTATTTATTCCAAACAGATTGGATTATATGTCTGTTTTAAGTAAGAAAAATACTAGAGAAGAAGAAATTGAGAAGTTTTCACATATTTATATTAAAAAAATGTATCCATAAGTGCAATGAGTAAAATCTGCTAGATTTGAGCAATTCGAAAAATTAAGAATTTACCTTTTAAATTAAGACAATCGTGTATTTCCGATTCTTTTTAAACTATAACGGACGCAATCGATATAAAGCGGGAATACTCGATAACAAATTCGGAAAATCGATAAAAGTTTGAAAATTTCCGTTTCCAGCGAATGCTCAAATTTGTACGGCAAATGTTCAATTTTTTAAGGCGAATATTCAAATTTTGCTTCGGCGAATTGAAGAGACTTGCGGCGAAGTGTGGTTGTTGTTTTTTTTTGTTTTTTATTATTGTTTTTGTTTTCAAAGAGAGCGGGTGTGTTTCGCGGTCGCCGAATTGTGAGTTAAACAATAAAATAAAGGATAATAATAAATGTTGCGCATTTTAAATGTTTTTGATTTGGAGTAAATTTGTTTAATATTCGGATATTTGAGAAATGTTGCATTATAAAACTATATTCGGAATTTAAATACTGAATAAAACAGATTAAGAGTAACCCCGGTATATGCAAATATAACAACTTTATTTGAATTTTCTCAATTTTGTCTTTAATTCAACAAAAATTCAACAAAATAATTGTGTGAAAATATCAAGTTTATAATAAACACGAAAAAATTTCAAATTAATAATCAAACTGGTTTTTTAAGTGTTTGGGGTGCGCGTTAAACGTTAAAAGTGAATTTCGTTGGTTTTGTTTTTTAATTAAAAGGCGGCTCAAAAAAATTCCAATTAAAGTATAAGCATTTTCAAATATATAACGGCAAATCAAATCAATCAACAAAAAAGAAACGAAACAAATATACATTTGTTAAGAAAAAATAGAGGGTCCAGCATCCTTGTATACATTTTGCGTCTATGTGTGTGATGTGCCTTTCGATGACGTCATTCCCACTTTGACCAGCTCAGTTTCTCTTCATCTTTTCCCCACCCCCACGACCTTTCACTCTATATATTCCTCTATCTCTCTCTCTCTCTCTCTTTCTGTGTGTGTGTATGTGCTTATTCTGTATATGTATTGAAATTAGAACGAAGGAACAGTAAATAAGAAAGTTCATTTTTTTTAGATTTCGCCAAGGCCAATAGGCCATTCCAGGCTTTTTTATCCTCTCGCAGAAAAAGGCTCTTGACTGTCGCGTGTGCCAATAATAAATAACTAAATAAATAAACGGAATTTTACGAGCTAATTAAATTTGTGTGTCTTGATTCTAGAACTACTTTTTGTGGAATTGGAGCTGCTTTTTGAATTGCGAAATTTCGCTTTAAAACATATTAATTGAGGTAAGAAACTTATATCGATACATTTTGTCTAATTGAATTGAATTTGCATCGTTTGTATCAATTAAGAAAATTTCTCGCTAACAACTGTTCATTTTTTGTGACAATTTAACTGGAATTTTGTCGCCTTTTTGTCGAAGCATTGTTCGACTTAGTCAGAGAATTGGCAGGAAATGCAAAATACACGTTAAAGCGTTTCGTTTAGTTCAAATAGTTCGAGGTCTAACGGAAATGCAATTTTTACATTTGAGCGACAATTTTGTTATAGAGAAAATTACTAAGAAATTACATACATACATATGTATGTATCTTAAAAAGAATTTGTATGAAAGTACTAAAGTACTGAAAGTACTTATTTAGTAAAAGATTATTAAAAAAAAAGAAAAAGTAACTTTCTTTTTAAATTTTTAACAAGAAAAAATAGTAAAATCGTCAAATATGATAAGCATTAGAAAAACCATAAGAACTTTTATGGTTTATCTTATGATAATTTATAAAATGAATAAGCTACATATGTACCTTCATTCGATCTTACTCATTCAATTTAAGGATTTTCTCCTATTCCTATTTTAACCAACAATAACAACTTAAAACTAAAACTGCAGATTAAAAAATATTCATCAATTAATTACAAACATTTATTTACTTCGTGATTTCAGGAAGCTGTAAATAGATTTTTATTCATTAAATTTTATTGACAAAAATATTGATTCATAGTTCACTTAGCAAAGGACAAATTTGAAAAAAAATTTAATTTCACAAAATTTGCAAAAACTTCTCTTAAATAAAATTAAATCAATTTTAAACAAAATTGTTACTTCAAACAGAGAATTTCATTTATAAAGAAGCAAAAGGGCCTGTCCTTGAGTATCATTCTATATTGTATTTTCAAAAGTGATATCTAATTTTAAAGCTTTTAAATAATCTTTTAATTTAAAATATTATTCAATTAATAAGTTATCTTTCATTAAAAATAACTGCAACATCTTCCAATAAACCTTAATAGCAAAAATCTCTATTAAGAATATTTAAATTAAATTAAAGTCGTTTTCAAGTTAAAACTATTTCTATCAATCTGCATCAAAATCTCAATAGCTACTTTTTTTTGTTAAATCTGATCGAAATTAATTATAAACTAAAATTAAACAAGTAAAATTCGTAAAATTGTTCATAGCTTAGTCATTTTGTGCTAAATTAACTATTCTATTCGAGGGATAAACATATAAATTTTCTTATGTAGTAACAATAAATTAGGTAGTTATTAACTACTAGTTAATATACATATATGCCATAGAGTTGTAAACTAACATTAAAGTCGAAAAACATGAAAGAGAAAATAAGATTTCTAGTTGTTTTAGCTGTTGTTTCAGCATCGTAGGATAGGAATGACTTTCCTTTATCCAATAGGAAATATAGTGGCTTTAAAGGCTTTCGTCTTATTTACTTATTAATCAAAACTCAAGGTGGTACCTGTATCTCAAAAAAGAACTAGAGCTGATGCTTTGGGATTCGCACAGTCAAATTAGAAAAACTCTAAGCAACAACTAAAAATTTTCAATTTTCTTTCGTTGTGTAATCGTAATAGAGTAAATTTCTAAGAAATTTTATATCAAAGCCTTTCTGTGAAAGTGCGTAATATTCTATTTGTTCTTTAGTGAAAGTTTTATTAAAAAAAAAGCAAACAAAAAAAATTAGTACATAAAACAAAATTCCAAAGGACCCGGCTAACTTGGGCCGTAAGGGAGCACCTTTGCTTCCCAGAGAAAATGCTTCTGCATTTAAAGTAACTTTTTTTTCCTCTTTTTTTTTTGCGGCAACCCCCGAAAAATGGGCAAAAGCTGTAAATAATGGAACAGCAGACAAGCAGCAGACTGTACGAACAGCAACAACAACAACAACAACAAACTCCATTGGAGTTTACAAGGAGGATGAGGAGGAGGGGAGAGATTACTCTCAAAGGAAAACCGGGTTCGCAGAGTCGAGTCGGGTCGATGCGAGATGTAGAGACCAACCGTATAATCAAAGGCTTTTTATGGCGCCATCAAACAAACCAGAAAACTGTTGACTAAAATTGTCTCTATGTTCGGCTGTCTCTTTCTCTGTTATTAGGCCGGAAACTTAACACGGCTTCCGTCTAGTCCTGAATTTGTTTTCCTGGAGCACGTTCGACCTAATAATCATAAGTGGAAGGGAGAAGAGAGGAAGCAACTCCAAAAGAGTTGCAAGTGCTTCCGCGTGTGGTTGAGAGGGTGGCAACTAAATCGATTTTTATTGACTATTCAAGTTGAATGCCCCGGCCATTTGATTTCAGTTCCCTTTTTCCTAAAAGGCAAGTGCGATCATTTTTATGTATGTATGTATGTAACTATATTTATAGTAAAACTCGCTAACTTTCTCAAAGTCATGCAATTGTTTTTTCTTCCTTCTTAGCACGCAATTTTTGTTGCTTGCCAAAGTCCTTCGTGACTTTGGGTAGAGACACTGTCTGCTACGGCAAAATCGAAATTTTGTCGTTTTGTTTCCATAAAAAAACTTTGTATTATTTAACCATTCAGTTGTTCTTTTGTTTGATTAATTTGTCCTAGATTTTAATTTGACTATGATTGGTGAATGGTGAAAAAAAGACAAAATATTTCTATAAAGAGTTAAGATTTTTGGATTTTTTTGAGATTTGTTCATACAAATTTTATAAAAAGTAGTAAAATTGTATTTTAAAAGTTGAAGCAAAGGTTAAGAATTGATTGTATGAGTGTGAAAAGTATTCATTATATCGTCTTATGAATTTGAAACAATTTTATGGTATATTGAATTGGATACGAAGATTTCTATATGTACATATTCTTTGTCGAAATAATAGGTAATAGCTATTACCTAAAAGCTTTTAGGTAAACATTCATTTTCGTTTTTCTTAATATGTTTCCTTGATCTGCTTTCATAGTGATTCAATTCGTTGTTTTTGTTCACTTGCTCACTTTACTGCTCAGTTGTTCAGTAGCTTACAACATTGCTCAATTTCCCAGTTGTTCAACTGCTCACAACATTGCTCACTTGTTCAGTTGCTCATATGTTCACTTGCTCACTACATTGATCACTTGTTCAGTTACTCAGCATAAGCATTCTAAATTTTATTTCTCTGCTATTTATGTTAGTTTTAGCCAACAATAGCTAAAATAAAGCGTTTTCGAGATATAAACTATTTTAGATTCTGCAATTTTATTGCAATGGGTAAGAATATGGTAGGCTAAAAACTAGATAAAACATCTATAACAGAAACAATAAAAAATAAAATCCAAATTAAATCGTTAAAGAGTTTTCGAATATCACCGCTTTGATTTTGGCGAAAATTTGACAATATGTATATATGATTTTCGTAGACGGACGCGATTTTATTATTATATAAGGTTAAAAAGCTTATGTAAATAATTCTTATAATATAAATAAGTTACAAATTTTAATTTGTGAACAAAACAGAACAATCGGAAGAGAACATGTTCAGTTGCTCAGTTTAATGAACAACTCTTTTTTGTTCACTCACTTCACTCATAGGAAACCCAACATTAGTACAAACCTAAGCCTTTTATTTCGAGTAAAATATTTCAAAGTAGTGTTGAAATTAATTAATTTGTGTTGGATTTTTGAATAGTCTAGTCTTACATTCTAACGAAAACTACGACAAACCATAAGGAACAATTCCCAAGAAACAAGGAAAAAGTCAGCCTTAAAATATTCCACACTAAATGAAAGTACATTGCTAATGTACTTATAATTGTGACCATGAGTGTATAAATATTTAAAAAATGAATAATGATGCTCTTTAAAAAACACTTTGCAACAAATCCAGTGGCTTGAGGCACTTGAGTGTCATTCCCTGAGAATATTTCTGCTGCTACTTTTGGCGTTTTGTCCTTGGATAGCTGCACAGATGGGGGAACTTATGTACTACATACATATGTACATAGATATATACATATGTTTATACTGATTCGTATTATATACATTCCCTACTCTTATTTATATAGCCAGTGGCGTATCTAACTCATTATTTTGGCGAGGGGGAAATCGAGCTTCACCTAGATCCGCCACTGATATGACACTTAAACATTTAGTATATGAAACTGGCGCCGAAAAGCTATTTGCCTGGCACCACCCACAACCCTCCACATTCTTAGGGGTATATAAAAGCTCCAACAGCTGAGCCACAGGCAAAGGACAGACGCACGAAAACAAACAAAAGCGAAAAAAAAGGGAATTGTGGCGGAAAATAAAAGGCAAAAAGCAATTGTGGATAAAACAAAAGTTTATAAAACATATGAATAAAATGTTTTCAAGTTAATTTCAGTCAAGGCGAATCCTGTTGAAGGACGCCTTGGATACATGCGCCTGATGAGTCATCGTCTCAGAGCATTGTCTATTCTATTTTTTCGTTTTGTTTTTGTGGCTCCAAATGTTAATATGATAAATTTCGCATTGTCTTCAATCTCGTTGGCGTCATATTTCTCTGTTTGCTGTTTGATTATAAAACTTCATTTTGGCGCTCAATTAACTCTGGTCGAGCACGCGATTTTCTGTTGGCCCACATTGGATCTATGTGTGGTAGGTTTTCGTTTCTTTTGTTGTAATGGCCTTTTAAATGTGGCGCCAAGTGACGCATTTAGTATTTGAATGCCGTTTAACGACATCCTTTACATTTCTGCTTCATTTCATGTATAAAAGGAAGACCTTCAAAGGACAAATAAAGTCACGTCACTCCATGTCACGTGGGGTTGAAGTCACAAATGTTATACTTGTTAAATGAGGGGAACAGCCCCGACGCGTCGTGTGCAACTAAAAACCAAAGGTCACACATTTAAGAAGGGGCAGGGACTAGACGGCATTTGATGATGTTAATGGAAATTGTCGTTTTTTAGTTAGTTTTCACCTTGAAGAGGCAACCCATTTTGATTACTTTCTGTTTCTCTATTTATTTGTTTCCAATTCAATTTAATTGAAAGGAACAAAATGTATCAATAAACACAGTTGGCTCTCAATTTCCAGTCACTTGTGTTCATTGGAATGAATGTGTTTTGGCTGCTTGTGATGTCATCCACTTTTGAAGATGTGTGTGGTACTTGAAGATTTCTTTGTAGGAATAGAATGACTCACCGATGAGAAATTCATAAAAAAATTTGATTTTAATTTATATTGACCAATGGATTAGATCTTCTGAGCCCGGAACACCATTGCTAACTTCTCTTATCTCTATATATGAATCACGTTTCGTCTGGACTACTTTAGTCTTAGCCTGTTTTCCTGTACCTGTAACACTTCAGAGACACTCACGTTTTTTTTTTTTTTGGAAGGGGGTTTGAGTAGCGCGTGAGGTTGCTGCCATGGCGGAGATTCTTGCTAGACAAGAACGAGGATGATGACTTGTCGCAAATGCCTGCGAGACATTTGCGGCAACAGCAAGTAACGGCAGCTGCTGCTATGCCATTGTCCTTTGGCTGTTTATCCTGCCCTGTGCGAGGGATGGTTTGCTCTTCGATGTGTCTGGCTCTCGCATAGAGCGAAAATTTTGCCACTCGCAGAAAATGTTGCTTCTATATTTTTTTTTTGGGCAGACAAAGCAACACGAAAGGACGAAAGGAACGGGGAGTGGGGAGCGGGGAGAAGGCACAGGGCACGGGTACAGGCAGTGAGAGCGCATCCCATGGCATTTTCTATATACAGGGGTTGGCTCTGGCCATGCGCTTATATTTTTATTTTATTATTTATTTTCTATTTCGTCTTCTATTACGTTTTGGTAGCGCATTTCGTTGCCCTTCCTTAGCCCATCTCTAATTTGCCTCTCTGTTGTGTTCGCACATTCGTTATTCGTTTGAGTTGAATTACAGTTCCGAAATCCTGCTACAGTGGTGGCATCTAAAATTGACAATACTTGGTTAAAAATTGAAATATTTTAGGAATTCTTGAATAATGTTATTGATGAGTGTGTCTTTCGTTATCTTCCATCCCTGTCTTACTTTCATTTCTTTAGGTATTTGAGTTTATTTTCAACTGTGATTGAACAAGGAAACTAACCAAATGGAATACTGCCAGTTAAAAGTCGAGTCCTTTGCTTGAATTTTGATTTTTCTCACTTGACTGGTGCTTGTGCAAATTTTCGCAGCATTTCCGTTTGCTTGTGACATAATAATAATAAAATTTTCCCAAATGCAAAGGCAAGTGCCAAAAACTACCGAACTAAACAGGGACCACCGTGATAAAAACCAATTTCTGGAATTTTAGCTGCCAACACACCGCATGCATTATCGTATAACGATCTTCTCATCTCGGTTGCAGGATATGCTCCGCTCCCGACATGTGGTCGGCGCCCGCCAGCAATTATTCACGTTCTGTAAACAAACAAGCAAACAAACAACCAACAGGCACATAAAATTTATTTCTATAGTCAGAGTCAGCCTTTCATGAAATTGTTATTTTGCGTGAAATTTTTCAAATATTGTACATAAAAACCACCCCACTAAATGTCCCACATTGCATCCCCCTTTTACCTTTATTTTCTTTTCTTTGTTTTAGGGAGAAATTAATTTTATTTCGTTTTTTTTTTTTGAAAACTTACCCACATTATTAGAATTGGTCTTATATTGGCTGACTAACTGCTTTAATTCTTAGGGGTGTCCTTAGCTCATATGGCTTGCATTCTAGGGATTAACCTACCCCACACGTCCTACACTCACGCGTCCTGGGCCCGTTTTATGCTACTCAAGTGATTACCGTGCCTTTGAAGTTGTTTGCATGTTGTTTGTTTGAAGAGTTTTTCATAAAGTTTGAAAACCGTAAACAGTTTGCGAGTTGCTAGAAAGGATTTTATTGGGAGATCAACTAAAGAAAAAGAAAGGGAAAGCAAGAATCCTAGAGTGGAAGAGCGGCTACTGGGAGGAAATGAGGGATATTTCCCAATAGCATTCAACTGGTCAAATTTCGATATCCAAGAACGTCAAGGAAACGATTTGCCACACTCAAACTATGAGATAGATTGGCTAAAGTAAACTTTAGAACTAATATTTGAATATCGTTTCGAAAGTTCAATTTTAAATATACTTTGCAGAGCTCATTTTGCCAAGCAATGGCTAACAGTAATTTAAATCTCAGATTTGTTTCTTTCGAATTTGGTCTAACAATATCTAACAGACGTTCTAGTCTCAGCTTCTTTCAATTGAATTTCACCAAGTTTATCCTTAACCTCATCAGCTTCAATGCCAAAGTCATTTTTTCCACCATCTGGCAAAGATTTAAACAGCGTTTTCCCTTTTTTTATGCAAACGTCATCTGTGTGTTTTGTGGGATTTTTCCTTCCAAAAGCTAAATCCTGCAAAAAAATGCAAAACCAAAAAAGAACGTCCAAAAACCCTGTACAAAAGTTTACGCTAAATTTCTGATATACAAAAGGCAAGTAAGTGTCTCACACCTCACTTCCTTCTCAAAGTTCAACAACGTAGTCTTGCATCTTGTACATACATCAAGGTGTGTATGCACAGCTGTTGCCAACTCTCTCCCTCTCCTAGGCTCACCCGCAATCGACATAACTCTCAGTGTATGTGTTCGCCTTCCTTTCCAACAATTCCCCCACGAGGACAACGAATTCGATATGACTCCACTCCACTCCACTCAGACCACCTTTCGCTGAGGCCACAGTAGACGACTGCAAATGGAATTTATAAATCTGCTTTGGCCATGGCCATAACCCTGGTTGAGGTGCACGATTCAAAATGCCTAAAGGTATTGCTGATAAGGAAGACTACAAGAGCGCCACTCCGTTTAATAAGGAGTTCATCTTAATGTTGCCCAAAAGCAGTTCTTTCTTACCTTCTTAATGCACCTTTACTTTCTTAAGAAAAACTTAAGAGCCAGGCTAACTTCAACTAGTTTGGCTGCAGTCAGTCAGTCGCTTAGAGAACACAAAAGTTTGGCTTGCTCCAAAGTACTTTTTAGACAGGTTAATTTTGGGAGCTATGTGATATAATTGCTTGATCTTGATGAAACTTTAACTAAAATATGTTAAATGTTATGCCAAACCGCTTGGAAAATATTCGTATTCATCTCAAACTTTATTTGTTACCGGGCATTCCAATGGGCTGTATTATGGTCGGATCTAGAAACTATTTTTGGGGAATGTCTGATCCAAAATAAAGATTTTACGCCTAAAAAATTCAGTAATTTTCGATGAAGCATTTTGCTAGATTAAGAATTTTAGCACAAATGCCTCCCCACTTGGAAGATTCACTAATTAGGAGTTTAAAGACTAGAAAAATGTTAAAAATTGTTTCAAATATTCATATTCCATGGAGTGTTTAGACACCACAGACTTCCACACTTGATCCGTCCATGGGAGGCATACATATATATGATACGATGATCCGATATTGATTAAATTTTATATATGCATACATCAAAAATAATGTTTTATTTGTTTTAAGTTTATTTAAATTTAAAAAAATCTATTGTTGAAAAGTTGTCAGGTTTAATATTATATGGGCAGAATTCCCAGGTGAATTGCTTTCCGGTCATTTTGTTTGAATACAAATGAGCAAAAGTCCCATCAGATCTAAAAGAGGTCTCAGAGATGTTGTCTGTTGTCCAAAAGATTGAGGGAAAAGTGGGCATTCAATTCTTGAACAATATCAATCGCTAACTCTTTGAATCTTGGACTTTATGAATGTTGTATTTCCAACGTACCAAGTAGCCTTCACGAGTCTGCGAAGTAGTTTGTTTTGGAATCTTTGGAGAGTTCTCACTTTTCGCGTTTGGAACTATGAGGCACAGCTGGTTATTTCGGTCCTTCCATATGGGCTTGAGTATCGTGTTATATACATACATGGAAATAGCTTATTTGATAAACTGAGTAGCCAAGCACGTAATGGGATAAATGCGTTTATGGAATCAATTTCAAAATACCTTCATTATTTATTTCAAGTCTAAACCTTTATGACTTGACTTCTTGAGTCTTAGCTTCTTAACCTTTTAATTAGGTGCCCTCCTTTTGTATTATATAGTTGGTTTAAGTTAATCCAGAACTTATAAAGCTTTCCAATTATGCAATACATTGTTCATTGCGTTACAAGTGTCCAAAGTTACAGAAATATGTATAGATAATGCGTCTCCTTTTATAATAAAGGCATGGGAGATATTATTTTATTTTAGAATGAACACAGTTAATAAATTTCAAAGATCTTAATTATTGAACTGATGGAGAAATGAAATTGCTTTGTTGTTCAATCGTGTATTGTTAAGACCAACAAAAAAAAAAGGATATGTAGGTATAGGTACATTTATTCCCTAGTCACTAGACCATTTATGTGCTTGACAACATGGTAACAGCATACCAACAGTGAAGGATAAAATAACAAACTGACACAGGACACAACAATGTAGTGGACAAGTGGATGTACATGGAACAATGAAAAATCAATAGTCCGACACTTTGGAGACTCGAATTGTGCTGTGTGTACACTACGCAATGTCACATTCCTAGTACACACTTGGCTCAATGTTGGCGCCATGTTCATGGCTCCTGTCGGAGGCACATAACATGGCAACTTCTTGTTTTGCTGTTTCTGCAAATTAATTGAAGGTATGAGAAGTGAGAGGGGAAATAAGCGTACTATTTCTTTTTTTTTTTGTTGTTTTGTTTTGCATAGAAAAGTCTCTTTTATGTGGCCATGTTGGCGTCAGAGGCAATTTTCCATGTGGTTGCACCACCGCAATTGAGGGTAATCATAACTGGGCCCAAACTAAAGGCTCTATATAATTTTCTCTCTGACCACACTAAACTAATGGACTGGGTCACTGCATAATATTGATTTATAAATGAATGGGGGAGTATGTAGGCTGACCACACAGGAGCCTGAGATTGAAATATGTGGTTAGAGGCCTTCTAGTCGGAATGATGATATATATATGTTTATTTCATCAAGGATTAATCCAAATTGTTCGAGGTTAAAACGAATTCTCCCTATCACAATGTCTCTTATCTAAGCACTTTGTCATTTCGCTTGCCTTGGTTCATGTTTCCGACATTCCATCGAGTGCAATCTGAGAGCTGTTTCTCTGTGTCATTTGCATAGAAAATCGCCAGACCAAATTGAAATGCCTTCTGTGGTTTGTTTCATATATTTTTTGCTGGAATTTGCAGGAACTTAATCATCTGCTTCCGTACTAAGTTTACAGTGCTGGGCTTAAGTTAAGGTACAGAAATATGGCGCCAAATAATTAAGAACAAGATTGCATCTTGAACATAATCTTCAGTTCAAATTGTGTGGGTGTAGAGTCTGTAATTATACAGACAACAATTAACGATAGTGTTTTTTTATAAACTTTTTTCCAAAGAGAGAAGGCGTTTGGTTTTTAAGGTGTGTCGCCATATTATGCCCATTATTTTACGATGGCAAAGCTAAGTATATTAGTGTCGATAATATGGTGGTAAAAGGAAATACAAATATTGGAAATGTTAATGGAATAGATAGAGGTTAAGGAAATTTTCTGACTCTCATCATCTGCATTTGTTTAACAGTTGAAATTTATATGGGGAACTTACCTACTAAAAAAAACTCTTTCGACGGCCAAACAAGTGTTATTTCTTTTTTAATACTTATGCAAATGGTTGCCAATATAATTTAGTACTGTAAAATTGAATCAAAGGCAAAAAAGTTGAGCTGCAAATAGAATTTTAGATTCTTTCTTCTTGTAGATTTGTCAGCTTTTGGTGAAAAAATAAAATAGATACATTGTGTGATAGGATGATATTTCCTTTATCAAATGATGACAATTAGATGAGAAATTCTCAAAAGAAAGTTTCTTTGCCTATAGAAGGATATTTAGTAGTGTCTTCACTGTATACAGATCTATACAGGTTTTCTTAATTTGAGCATACCTTCAAAATTCCTTAGGTCAACTTGTGTTATTTAATTATAATTCAAGTCCCCTTATTTCTTAACATTATAAAGTGGATTGTCTGAAATGTTGTTTAGTTACCGAAAATGCATTATGGAAAATAGATTACTTAAAATGCATTAGAGAAAATACTTTACTAAAAATGCATTATGGAAAATAGATTACCAAAAATGCATTAGAGAAAATACTTTACCACCGTGGAAAGATAAGGATCTTTCATGTTCAGGGGAACATAATCAAATTGTATACCCAAACACTCATGTTAAAAACTATGTATTGATAGCTCTTCTTCGAGGAGAAAACCTTTTATTCTATTTATTTGAGAAATGACTACAGGTTTTATAATCTGTGTATTGATAAATTTGATCACAAGAAAATCGAACCAAAGTAAGGTCAGTCATTCTGTCAATCAAAAATTTTCAAGAATAAAAACGACTTCGCCTCAGAAAATGATGAACTTTTCACACCTTAATATGACAAGGCCAAAACCCTTGAGAGTCCCTTTTTGACCAGTTAGCATATTAAAATTTTATGGTTTGACCCATAAACAAAAAATAAAAAGGAAACATAATTAATTAAGTTGTTTTTTTATGCTATTTTATGAGCTCATTAGCTGAATTAGTTTCTTGGTTAAGAGCAACGAAAAATATCGAAAAAGTTTTCTTTTGATTGCAAATGAAAAAGAAGAAACATTTTCCTACGTCATCGTGGTGGTAACTTTTTACCCTTCACTTGGCTAACACGCATTCATGTGGTATAAGCTGCAATTTCCTTGGCCTTTACCGGCGGCATCTTTTGTTCTAGCGGATTTGGACGCAATTGCCGGTCCACGTGCACAAAGACGACGCTTATTGACTTTCAAACTGGAGAACTGGTTTCGATTTCCTACCTACCTTCACTCGGTGTTCGCTATGCCGCTACACAATGGACTCCTGACTCCATCAGCTCTCTACAATTAGTGTGGCTAAAGTCGTGCCTAACGGTAAACCATATATCTAACTCCACTTTTAACTTGTACACGTACCGCAACTTGCACTTTATAACTGAATGGACTGCGTCTAATCTTTTCAAGATTTCGTGGGACTTAATGTTGATAATGTCGAGCTCAAGAGTGATGGATTATGTATGTAGACAGATTTCAGACCCCAAGGCTAAGTATGTATATCTAAATGGTGTTTTGATGTTTAATTTTTTATATTTTTTGTTGTTGTTAATTGATTTTCCAATTGATAAATTTCATCATAAATTGCATTTTGGAGTTTCAAGTTTTCCATAAACTTGCGAATTCGCACCATTTTTGGCATTCTCAGCGGCTCCTTGTATAGATAATTTTTTTTTAGTCAGAGAGTTGACTCTGAGTTACATCATAGTTTTTGCACTATGTCAATTAGCTAAATAAAACAAGCGCTGAAAACGACAATCATTACCATCAATCTTAATTGAAATGAAAGGGGGAGAGAGATGGGGGCGGGGTTTCTCCTTACTGGCTTATAAAAATTCAGTGAGAAGATGTCAGATATCTCACTTCTTCCATTTCTAAAGATGATTTGCGGCCCTCGATGTAATATTTGACCGTGCGACAACTTAAGTAGCTTGAATTATGAGACAAGACACAAGACCCAAGACCTAGACAAGCTGTGCGCCTCCAGAGTAGCTGGCATTTTGTATCTGTATCTGACATTTGCATCTGCACTTTGTGTGTCTGTGTGTGTGTGTGTGAGTGTGAGCAAATTGTGGGCAATCATTGTCAATTTACAATGCATATGCAAAACTGACTTGGACTTGTACTTGTCTCAAAGAAAGACTAAGATCTTTGGCACAGTAGAGACTATAAAGAAATGTTTTGTGGCCTTAGTTATAAAAGAAAGATTTTTTTTAGTAGAATGTTCCCTGTACTCTGTACCTTGAACTACACTCAGAGTGCTGGAGTCGCTCTGTCGGCTTATCCAAGCTTTCAGTTTAGTTTGCTTATACACTTTTTTTTTGCTTTTATTTACCTTGTCTGCCTTTTTTATGAGGGGAACACTAACCCATCTCGCCTCAGTGTTATTCAGTGTTTTTTTTTGGTGATGCACAAACTTTTAACCTTTTTTTTTGCTTGTTTATCTTTGGTGTTTATTTATTTGAATTTATATTTTTTTATAAAGTTTATTTTTATACCCTTGCAAAAAGGGTATATTAATTTTGGTCAGAAGTGTGCAACGCATAGAAGGAAGCATTTCCGACCATATAAAGTATATATATTCTTGATCAGCACGACGAGACGAGTTGAAATAGCCATGTCCGTCCGTCCGTCCGTCCGTCCGTCCGTCCGTCCGTCTGTCCGTCTGTCCGTCCGTCTGGATCAACGCAAACTCCTCCTAGACCGTAAGAGCTACAGAGCTGAAATTTTGCATGTAGGCTTGCATATACTGCAGGCGTTGTATATCTCGGATTCAGCCGGATCGGATCACTACATCATATAGCTCCCATACAAATGACAAAGTCACGAACAGTGACTTTTCTCAATAACTTTGTTATTTTCTGAAGTATTGTCGTGAAATTTAATATTGGTGAGTTAATTACACATATAAACGACCATGCCAAATTTGATCAAGATCGGGTGACTATATCATATAGCTCCCATAGGAACGATCTTTCGAAAACAGTGACTTTTGTCAATAACTTCGTTACTTTTGACGCGATTGCTTTCAAATTAAACATTTGTTAGTTTAATATATCTGTTAATGACTGTGCCGAATTTGATAAAGATCGTGTTACTATATCATATAGCACCCATAGGAACGATCGGTGGAAAACAGTGACTTTGATCAATATCTTCGTTATTTCCTATGCTAAGGTTGTAGGCCGTTCTTTCGGACACATTAGCCCTTTTAGCTTAAACGTTTTTCCACTCTGATGGCTATAGGTAAGGAAAAAGTTACCAAAAAAGTTGCAAGGGTATACAAACTTTGACGCGGTCGAAGTTAGCCCCGGCCCTCTGGTTATTGATGCAATTTGCAAATTTAATCTTGCTCAACAAAATATAACACATTTGAGTAATTTATTTCTGTTCTGTTTTGGATTTTGGGCTTCTTTGGATTTATTTATAAAAATTAACGTCTTGACAGCTCCTTGGCTTACAAATTAAGTCGTCCGTTTAATGCAATTTATGTTCTTTGGGCTTTTAAAATTGCTTTTAAAAATGCTCAGACCATGCAGAGAGTTCTTGAAAAATCAACTCAAGGGAAGTGAACACTTTACCCAGTGACACAATTATATGTGCACACATAGAGGTATGTAAATGTATTTACATAGAGGTATGTAAATGTACTTATTACTCGTAGTTAGTGATGGCAAGATTAATCTTATGATTAAGTAAATCATTAATCGATTTATTGCTCAAATAATCGCCTCATAATATACTAGATTCTTAGAGCCAAGCTTTAAAAAGAAATCCATTTACAATATTGAAATTACAATTATGAAAATAAGAAAAGATATAGCAACTTAAAGCCTAGAAAGCCCTAAGCGACGTTCTATCTACTCAAGAAGTTGAATTTGATTAAGACTCTGGCACATAAATGCCGAAGAAAAGTCCCATGATATGTATATCTCAAATTCAGGACGAGTTCAACGTATTACATTTTAGCTTGTCGATATTGTTTCCCAACAGGGACTTTTGTTGTGTTTCTTTCACTGAAAATAGGATTCGATTAACCACTACTTCTTAATTTACTTTTAAATAAATAAAGTTATAAATTCGATACCAATAAATGCATTTTCTAATTTAAAGATAATAAAAATTAGATCAACTTCGTAAAATATCGTTCATTAATCAAATATTTGCATTTTTCTTCGAATAATCGTCATTAATAATCGCACAACTTCGATTAATCTTATGCACTATTCGATTAATGATTTTTTTGCCATCACTATTCGTAACTTCCGTTTGAAAACAGCTACTGCATTTCACATTAAACTTATCATATCATTTTTCATACGAAACATTTGATCCTTATCTCGCTTCGTTTTTTTCTTCCAACGAACAGTGGGTTAATAATTTCAGACAGATTTTCTGCGCTCTTCTGCTTTTTAAATTAAAGATCCCTACCGGATAAAATCAGAAGGGACAAACGTTCATATCTTATAAACTAATTAGTTTATGGTAATTACCATTTTCCCCATCGTTGTTTCTTAACTCTTTGCCTCAAAGTTTATGATTAATTTTAAAAAACTTATTTAATGGATGTTATAAAAATACTAAATGCTTAATAATTGTTACGACATTTCTTCTAAATGCCCCACTGTGCACTGTCGTCCCATTTGGTTAGCGGTTTTAGGTTATTAGGTACTCATTCTCGTGGAGTTCGTATGTATAATGTGTTCTGAAGATGCGTGTCAATGTTGTCAAACGATGTCATCAGCATTAGTTCAAGTGTCTGGCATACAAATTTGACGTCACCATATCAGCTCGATCATCAGAGATTATATAACTATACATACAACATACATATGAATATGTATAACATGCTTTCAACCTCAATTAATTGTTGCATCTCTCGTAGTAGAATTTAATTTTATAATTGCTCTGGTTACACACGGCCAGACAGGAGAAGAAATGGCATCGAGCTTAAATTCCTTTGGTTTGCATGTCATCGCCAACAATTGCATGGGCATGGCACCTGCCGAGTCGAGCTCTAGTTCAACTATTTATATAATTAGTTGACTCAACTCAGCGACTTTTTTTTCATATCTATGCTAATCGTGTCCTAGTTTTGCCAATGCATTTTTATTGTTTGAATTGTGGCATGCATGCAAAAATGTTTCGTTCATTTGACTTCATCTTTTTTCTGTTGTTAATTTGGTCTAAAATGAGAATTGCAACATGCTATGGTTTTTTTTTGTTTTAAGTAATTGGACAATCTTGTTTGCACACAAGTTGCTTCATTGCAGTTTTTTTTGTGAATAAGATTGTTCTCAAAATGTAGTTCTAAAACGCAATTTAATTGCTATGTGAAATATTTTATAGAATTTTGAGATTAAAATTTAACCTCTTAGTTTCTATTTCATCTAAATAAGTATCAAGCACTTAATATGAAAATTTACTATTTGCTGAGGTAAAATTTTAGTTTAATGTGAAAAATTTTTCTTGATTTCCCCCCAAAAGAACTACAAAATGCTTGTAATAGGCAGAAGAAAGCTTTACCGATCCTATGAAGGATATACATTCTTGTTCATCATCAATAGCCGAGCCAATTTAGACATATCTGTCTGTCCGTCCGTATGAACACCTAGATCTCAGACCTGTATAACAACTAGAGCCAATAAATTTGCTTGGTGTACTCGTTTAGTGTGCTCACTAATCAAATTTATTTCACATTTTTGCCATGACCCCTTTCGCCTCCGCAATTCAAACTTAACTGATTTTCTCAGGCTGACCATTCGAGGCAGCTTTTGTTTAAAGCTCTTGACACGCCTTCTTCCTCTCTCTTAATTCGATTCGTTCTTAAATTTAATACACTTATTGCTGTTATTAAAATTTATCGATATACCAATTTTCATTGAAATCGGACTAGATATAGCCAAATTATAGTTGTAAGCGTTTTCCACTATGTTGGCGAAGTTGGCCGTTGTTCAGTGACGGCGCTAGAGTGCTCAAGTGCTTGTAAGTGTGAAGGAGACAACACATGTTTGTAAGTAAAAATAATTTTTTCAACTTAGATTTGGCCTTATCAATTAAATAGAGTTGTGTAACTTGGTGCATGGTATAAGGAAGTCGCCGTGATGACTAACTTACTGCATTTTACAAGGTTTGATTACAGAAAACATTGATAGTGACAATTATTTTAATATGACTAACAATACAGAGTGGCGATTCATTTCTAGGTTTAAAAAAAAATGTAAATTTGTTTGCTCGTGTTTGGCTTAGTTTATAGTAGTGGAAGCTGACCTCATATGATCATAGTATATAAATTAGCAGATAATATAGTACCATATACACATATATGTAGAACAATCTACTCAGACACACACACAGATGTACAATTTTAGCTGCAAATGCGAATTAAATTGCTAGAAATTGAAAGTGACACTGAACATAAATTGATGTTATTGTTACTGTTTCATAGACGCTTTAGTTAAAAATAGAAATAAATTGCAGAGACTGAACTTAAATTGGGAAAACAAAAAACAACAAATAGACTTAAGTCTAAGGGGCTTAAGTAAAAAATTGCATAAACCAACTATTTTTGTCTGGTTGATGGGGTAAACATTTGGCAACGAAAACGTAGAAAAAAAAAGGGTGGCGGGGCAACTTTTTGAACTTTGTTGACAAGCAAAGTCAAAGAAAAGAAACAGATGACAATGGAAATTCAAAGAAAAGAAACAGATGACAATGGAAATTGGAAACGAAAGGGCAAATGTCTAGCCAAATGGAAATGAGCTGCAACGCCTCTCTGCGTATGTTGGAAAGATGTATCTGAGAGATACATTTTGAAGTGTGGCACGCTATAAGCCAGTTGAAGATATTTACTGGAGCGCAACATCATTAGATGTCGACAAGTTTTGTTGCAAAGCCTTAACGTTGTTGTAACTCGATGCCACTAATCAGCCATGAGGAGGTGCTAATGGTTTCCTCTTCCTCCTCCTCATCTAGCCTCCTTCAAGCTTGATCTTGATCATGATGGCATTGAATTTTATGCCACTCCATCATTGCATGCATCAATGCCATCATCTTGATCACTACTAGATTCAGTTTTCCCGCTAACCATAAACATAGGTTTGATGTACAGTTAGAAAACAGAAGAAAACAAACAAAACCACAACAAAAACCAAAGAAGAGTTGAAGTTAAAGTTAAAGTGGTAGGTCCAAGTTGTAAGACGAGGAAGCTTTTGTGGTTTTTAAATGTAAAATAAAACAATCTAAATACATAATTCAACAATTAATATATCTAAATTGCTAAATAAACGGCAGCTGCTACAAAACTCAAAATCTAAATTGAACAAAAGCTGCGTGACGAGATATTGGCAACGTTTTTTTGAAAGATTAAAACCGCGCTCACGCTATGAATATAAAATTCAAACAATTAGAAACTGAAAATAGTGTACAGTATCTCACACATCGTTTGTTCGTTGTGTGAGCAACATTTACAATTTATATATATACAGCAACGATGAATATCGCATTATCTATTCTCCCCAACCAAGTATCATTTCAAAGTCAGCACCAAAAAAAAAAAAAAACAGAAATGATTTGTGATGTGTATTATGGTACTTTTAATGCTGACATATGCGATTTTGATGTCAGGCTTTGTATATTGAGCTAACAGCATATGCAAATGAGTTTATTACACAAACAAACACACAAAAAAAAAAGAATAAAAACAATTTTTTCTTATTTTTATATACCGAAATTGGCAACTGACAATGAGAGAGGCTGAGATGATAAATGACGTCATCAAGATAAATCTCAGAACAAAATTGATTAAAACTGTCAGTAAGAGCGCAAACAAAAAAATAAGGAGTCTCCTGAGTAAGCAAGTCACCTTGAAAATTTACAAACAAGTTGAATTCATTTGACTATCAATATAAAATACAAAAAATACGTTTGTTCCACTATTGATTGTTGTAATGATTAGTTAAAAAAAAATTAATAGCTTTATGTTACATTTACATGAGTTTTGCTTGAAGGTAGATTTTTATTATAGTAGCTTTTAGATGCAGTTGATACGGTTAGCTGTATACCCTTTCATAAATATATTTTAATATTGAACAGAAGTGTTTAGCACGTAAAAGACTGCAAAAATTATATATAGTCGACTACAAGAATTCATTCAGCCTTGATTGTCTGGGTGGATCAACTCAAATTTGCATATACCTGTATAACAACAGCCTTATAAGCATGTGAACTTCTATAGTGTATACATCGGATTCAGTTGGATCGGACTATATCATACAGCTACCTTAGAAACGACTAACTTACTAACAGTGACTTTATTCACTATCTACGTTATTTTCGAAGCAATTGTTATATAATTTAGTATGTGTCAGTTTAATATACTTCTTAATAGCTGTATAAAGTTTCATTAAGATCGTGTAAATAAATCGTATAATTCCCATTGGAAGCAACGTTCAAAAAATAATTTTGATCCTAAAAACTTTTGGCTTCTTATGCCACTATCAACAAACTAGGTTATTAATTATAATAATACTCAGATAAAAATCTATAGCTCTGGCAACTTTGATCAAAATCAGATAACTATAACATACATAACTTTGTAGACTGTTCTTTCGCGGATCGAATTTTTAGATAAAAAGTTTATATGTTTTGAAGTTTGTGGGAAAGAAAGAAAATTGAAAGTGTATAAAACCTTTGAAAGGTCTAAAGGTAGGGCATAAATTCTGGTTTTTAGTAGTAGCTCTTACAACAAAGTAGTTGTAGCAGAGTAAATAAAACCAAAAAGAATGTTTAAAAAATGTCCATCACTTTATGTACTCATCTTACGTATTTGAAGTACTTATATGTATAAATAATCATCTAAAGTAAAGAACGATTACGACATGAAAAGAGGTTACGTAATTTATATATGCCTATTCGGTATTTCTTACTATTTACTCCTAAGATTATAAAACTTGAATGAATCATAATTATTATTCATGGAAGATTTTACAATTTTTATTAAATGATTCGAGTTCCGATTCGAACTATTAATTTATGAATCATATTTAATGTTATTCGTAGATACAATTTTTTAACATTTATCTCCTCTATTCTGTGTAAAGTGTATATTTTTCTAATGCCTTGCCAAAAAATTTGGCCAAAATATTTATAACTTGTTTAGGCTTTGCGAGTCTCTCTCACAAAAACTTCTACAATGAAAAAATAAAAACCAGTTCAACTTTTTTGTGTGCTGCTTTCATTTGGCGGCTTACAATTTGAGAGCCCAGCCAGCACGTGGTTCAATTCTTCGTATTCTGACCCGCGGTACCGGTTTTTGCGTTTTTTTGTTGTTTTTTGTATTATTATTTTGTTTTATTTGTTTTTTTGGGGTATGTGGATGACGTAGCCCTGGCGGCAATCGGAGCATAAAACAGATGGGGCCCTCTCTTGTTTCATAAATGGCCCATGACCAATTGTATCCTAAGAAAAAAAAAAAAGTGGGGTCAATGTTTCTTTTCTACGGCAAAGTATTTAATGGAAAAAAAATTAAGCCAAAAGAGCCGAAATGCTTTGCCTATTAAATTATTGAATTCAATTAATTGATCACAATTGCTGTCACTTACACAATATGTATTTATGTATATATATTTTCGTATATGAAGTAAAGCGCTTGACTTTTAATGCATAATTAAAGAGCAATTATAATGAAATATTGCATTGCTGAGTACACTATGGGCAACAAGGGCCACAGAACGCTTAAAAGTTCTTTAAACTTTGATTTGAGTTCTTCTCTCTTTATGTACCTGTACCCTTGGAAAAAGACATAGAAGATAGTATACCAGACCGTATAAGAGAATAGAGCTTAAATTTTCTAGCTCTAGATCTCTGTTTTGACAACCTTATTTATATACTTAATTATATAGCGATTCGGACCACTATATATGTGTATATATGATACTGTATCGTCATAAACGGAATATCATTGTAAACAGAATCATTTTAAGCGTCATCTACTGTATATAGTTTGTAAAGTTTTGCATTAGCATTGTTACTTTTCATACTTTATAATAAAATTGAACATTTCTTAGTTAAATATACTCGTAAATCACTGCGGCCCATTTCATAAAGAATGAATAACTATATTTTATAGCTCCCAATAGGAAAAATCAGCCTGCAAAATAATTTTAGTCACTGGAACTTTCTTATGCAGTAAACATTAAACTAAGGTAATTAACAGATGCATGTAATGAGCTGTAATACTACGATGACATTATCATATACATAATCTGTTATTATATACTATATATGTACATGGTATACTAACTTGCTGGGTATACAAACGTCGTCACGCCCAAAAGTTATTTTGGCCCCTCCGTTTTTGTTTTGTTTTCTTTTGCTTGGAGCCCATTATTTATCTTTAATGTCAATCAACAGAAATTAATTTCAACATGCAGAAAGATTCTTGAAATACATATAAAAAAATTAAATTTACATCTGGCTGCCGAAAATTGATTGATTCTTGGTATTACAACAGATTAAATTAATGTTGAAAATATTTATAACTTGTCTTTAAAGTCTTTTACGTATATAAATGTTGATAGTGAAATATATACATACATATTTATATGTCAGGCCCAACCCAATTTACATTAAACTCTGTGGTGAAATTAATTTTCAAGTTATGACATAATTTGAAATCTTAATCAAGTTGGCTTCTTGTATTGAGTTCATTATCTAAGTCTTTGTTTATAATAATATGTCATTTCATATTAGGCCCATTGATCGACTTTTTTTTGGCACAAAGTCTACTTTGTTACTTTTCGAAGATTTTGGATTGATTTCCTCTATAAATTGAATTACTTGAAAATTTGAAATATGTAGCAAATAGAATTTTGTTTTTATTGTTTAAATTTATTTGAAAAATATACTTTTTCCGATTAAAATACATACATATCTATACCTTTGAGACTTATAAGTTTCCAATTAAGGTAAACTGAAACTTTATCAGAACTTTGAAACCAAAAATTGAAAACAAAAAGGCAAAAAAAAAACAAAATATTTTGTTTTTTTCATTTTTTTGGACACAAGCATTATCTTTTAGTCTACAAAAATCAATGCAAAGAAAATCAAAAAGGATTTTTAACTTTACAGGACCAGTGTAAAACGATTTTAGTTTGTTTCTAAAATAGTTAAATGACAATTACTACACCTAAAAAAAATGTGTATATGACAATTTGAAGCCAAAATATCTTGTGACATTTGAATGTAAAATTGTATCAAAAATTTGGTTTCCACAGAAATTTATGTTTAATTTAGTTTTCATTCAATGAGCAACAAACAACGAAAATTTAAATATTTAATTATGTATTTGAATAAAGCTTGACAAAATTCAATTAGAATTTAATTAATACAAATTTTGAAATCCCACTTAGGGAAGGTCATAAAAAATGCATTTTGTTTATTTATCTTCAAATTATTCACGCCTAATGATTGTGTAGGGGAAAGGGGGGAGGGATAATTTGGAAGTTGAAATAGCATTTGATACGGTAATGAAGTAAAAAAAAGTTTTGTTTTCTGCTATGCGGGATTCAAAGTAGCAACGAGTCTGAATCGATTACATATTTGTATTAAAAACTTTAAAAAAATACCCAAACAAATTAAGCTTAAAAACTTTATTTTAAATTTAAGAATGATTTGGTTTTAATTACACATATTTTAAATCAAATCAATGTATTATTCAGGAGGTTAAAACTAGTTTTTATTGAAATTGAAAGCATAAAAATTATGCATGTGCATCTTAAATATTTTGTTTAGTTAAAGTTGATGACAAATTTATTAGGCATCACGAATTAATTAATTAGGCTGGCTCATTTGTTTGCCACTTTAATTAACCGAAAAGTTAAGAGAGAAAAAGATGGAAAAACACTAACCAAATTGAAAGCAAGTATTTGGAATAAATTTGTATGTTTTAGGTATACATAGTTAGTTATACTATTATAGTATATAAGGCAGTGGCGGATACAATGGAAGAACTTTGTTCCCTAAAGTATGCTATAAGCAGTACACAATTTTAGCTTTCTGATACTTAAAACCATATTTTTCAGTCAACAAATATCCATTTTATTAATCTGTTACTTGAAGAGGATAAGTTCTTCCAATTTACAGCTCTAGATTCACCCATGAACTATGAACTGCTTCCAAGCTGTAGAGTAAATTTATATACTTTCCATTAACTATGACCTAAACTCATTACAAAGAACTATTAGCTCCAAAATAAAACTGTATTAAAATTTCATTAATGACATAATCAATTTGACACTGTGGTTTTTTTGTTAGCTTTGTTTTTTATGTGTGTTACTTGAAGTGAGACGACTTTATGTGTAGACAACAAAAACCAATTATAACACCTTCTTTCCCCATACATTGATTTATTGATGGGCAGAACAGCTTGCTACACATCAAACAAAACGATCGATTGATCCATTAAATTAATTGAGTGTATGTAGTTAAACCGATTTACCAGCGGACAAAAAAGAGGGGAATAGGTGTTTACACAGGTGGGTCTAGACATTGTGTCACGTGCATCATGTGCAAACTGCATTCAATTTAATGGGCTTGTCCCCCATACCCTAGCCCAAGAGGCCGAGAGGCCCAGATGGTAGTCAACAGGGTGCAACTCTCGTCTAGGCGCCTTAATTGATGCCACAGTAACAGATGCAGATAAACCAAATGGAAAGCCATGTGATCCAACTAAATCAATATTATAATAATCCATTAAAATGTAAATAATGTGTATTTGAACTGTAAATTAGATGATTTTAGCTTGGTCTGGGCTTACTTGTAATCAGAAAGGGCAACGGGTTGCAATTCTTGACCAAAGCGATAACCGCAAAAACATGTGCGTTTTTTTGCTCTCTATTCTTGCTTCTGTGCTTATCTGCTGTTACTTTTTGTGCAAGGCATTTTAATTAAGTTAGCAAGAGTTTTTTTTTTCTTTTTCTTCCGCCTCTCCTCCATAGTGAGGCACCAAAAAAACCGCAGTACTAACAACATTGCAATTTTATAAATGTACATATATTCTTTGATTTCAACTGAACTTCCTAAATAGATACTTTAGCGAATTGTTGGTCTATGGTTGGCTGGTTAGCTGATCCGCTTGGTTGACCGACTGTTGACTGACCTTTGGAGCTGTATCTAAAGCTCTTGTTGCGTAAAGAATCAATAGAACTACGCTTAATACATACAATCACTAGTTTCACGTCTATAAATCACAAAAGTAATTATAAATATATAAATACCATTGTGTGGGTAAACAAATATGGTCTAGCTAAGACCAACTTATCTTTATAGAGACTTTACTTATCAACAAACACAAAAAATACATGCAACATATCTGAAAAGGGATTCTAGAGAGAAGGAAAATACCCCAATCTTCGTTCATTGAATTCAAAATATGAACTGATTTTATTTACAAAAGTAAATAAATGAACTCTTAGACTCTAAGCGACAAAATACTTATTGTAATGACCCACGTTTTCGGGGGTTAAAAATTGTTTATGTTTTATGCTCAGCGTTGGATACTTGATACCGCGCCGCTGTTATAATCTTAAGTGTTTTCTACAGAGTAATAATTGTCATATGAATCTTTATGACTTATTTTTGTGTTATGTTTTTGCTTCGTTTTGTATACTTCTTGTTGCATCTGATTTGGTGAAACCATTTCAGATGAACACGATGTTTAATCTTAAACAATAACTCTTAACTGAGTTATCTATTGATTTATGCATTGCCACATACATATACTGAAAGCTATTTATCAGAGTCTCTGAAGACTGTTAATTTATATGTACAATTTCATAGCTAACTATATGTTACAAGCAAAAGACAAGTTATTTATGCCATAGAGTAGAAGATATGGTTAAACGTTGAAAAGAAAAAAATTGTATAAGTGGTTTAGTTTAAGCTTAGCCTGCTGCTGAATTGATTTCCAATTGCAAAAGTTAATAATTACTTAATCGCACGAGCAAAGAAAATAAATTAAAATCATTAAGGCATAACTGTTATATGTTTTGTGTGACTTATATAAATATGCGAGTACATTTCCTAGTAATTGCTTTCTTACGATTAGAAAGGAATGGTCTAGGTATAAATTATGTGGAATGGCAAAGAGAAAGGAATGAAGAAATAACTCTATGATGACATGGAACTTCTTTTATTTTGAGTTTTACTTAAACCGAAATGCAGCCACTTGTTTCCAATTTTTTGCAATTGAGGTCTATTGGAGTCAATTTGGGGCTTTCAGCACTTGTATGGGATTTTATATCCCGTAAAATTGTAGGCAGAGGATCGTAATCCAGACGAGGGTGTCGGAAACGGCGACCCCATAAGGGATATAAATTCTAGATTAGCATGAGAAAGCGGATACATCTGTATTAATTACTTTTACACCTTCATTTATAAATCTATTGGAAGAAGACTTGGTATTATTGCCTAATTGCATTCAAGTTTGACAATTTCTCGGACAGAAACGCTATAACTTATAGCTGCCATAGAAGCTAACGATCGAAAAAAGTATATTATTGGGAAATATAGAAAAATCTTATATTAGTAGGCCTCTTTTTTATGTATAATTGAAAATCATTGAAAAACGAAACCTATTTAAGGAAATTTACCGAATGAATGAACGATCTTTAATGGTAGTTATTGCTTAAATCTGGTGATAATTATGTATCTATATATGTTACTTAACTCTCTTAGCCTGTGAACTAAAATCAATTTTACTCAACTCCACTTGACGCAACAGAATTGTCTAATAATTCAATTACAGTGTCAGACTTTCATAGAAAACTCTGATTTATGGCAGACAATATTGAAGCGAGAATACTTCAACAAATTTTAAAAGACTTCTCCTAAAGAAAAATTCTTTTTATTACTTCTGTTACTCGTATTTTTACAACAATTGTCATGAATCTAAGAGCTGCTTATGATACCCTTGCGGTGGGTATTGTAGAATTAGTGAAACGTTTGTAGTTTAAAGAAAAATTCTTTATCGATCCTTTAAAGTAGTTTTGATAAGCTTTAAAAACTGAGGCCGTTTTTTAAATAAGTTGAAATTCGACTAAGACCTCCTGAAAAACTCTTAAAAGAAAACTTTTATCTGTTTAGATTACGAACTTTTCGAAATTTAACTCAAAACTTGCATTAAAGCCAGCTCGAGATCAATCTTCCTAAAAAGATAATTTCAAAAAGCACCCCAAAAACGCGAGTAGGTAGTCTTCATAACTATTTCAAGAACCACCAGACTGCAAAATCCATACCATATCTTCAGCGTTAAAACTAGTTGGGAACAACTCAACGAAGCGAATAAAATTTGTTGTTTGCTGTAATATTTCTCCAAAATTTAAATTATTCTAAATGTTATTATCATCATATCTCTTAGATTCATTCAGATTTGAAATACGGTTTTAAAATTTTGTTGAGAGACACAAAGCTGTATAAAATCTCTAACACATATAAACACCTGGCTGTAAGAGTATATTAACTTCGCCATAGTCTTCGTCATAGTTAGCTTTTTCTGATAGCTCATTTTTTTGTTTTTTGTTTAAATTCCCATGCCTTATTGCTGCCTATGTCACGTTGAAGGGCTGTTAACAGCTTTTAATGATTTTCTAATTAATTGTTTCCCTCAACGGTTGGTGTCTGCTCAACAGTGCATTGCACCGACTATTCTGTGTAGTTATTCTCACAAGTGAGAAATCAAGAGTGTTGAATTGACCGGATATTCAGGAGGGGAGAGCTCAGCAGAGTGAGAGGTGGCATTGGTGGGGGGAGGTTATAGTAGTATAATGTCAAATTTATAAACATAAAGTCAAATTGAGATGATTAAAGCGCGGCCTCGGGGCCCTCATAATAGCCAATTCAATTGGGTGTGCACACACACACACACACACACACACACTAAGTTACTCGAGCTGTTGCAACTATGCATGTTGTTGTATGTTGTTTGTAAGTAGTTGTTATACGTGACCATGAGGGTCAAAGTCAAAGTTCAATAAAATCCAATTAAATTGCCACAAATGCGGAGTCCATTCGTGTCCCAGCCTCTTATACCCGCAGTGTCGTAAATCTTAATAACCTTATAACCTGCAAGTGCCTTTCAACAAAAAACAGAAAAACAGAAAAACTTGCCTTTGATTTTCAAAATTTGAAAAAGGCAAACGTGAATTTTTCATCAGTTCAGTTTATTTCCCTTATTTATGTGAAAACATTTTTGGGATTACACAGAAAAAGAAGAAATAATTTTCTCTTGTTGATTTTTCTTATTTAAATGAATAACTTTTCGTTCACTTTATGACTTTACTTAATTCTTGATGCTATTTTTAGCACATTTATTGCATGCGAAAATGCAAGACAGAGGGAGAGAGAGAGAGTGAGAGAGAAAGAGAATGGCAAAAGCCAACAATGCGGTTACCAGAGGTCAATTTATGACTGTGCCTTTGGCTTTTGAATCCGTCATGTATGCTGTAGAATTTTATGGCAGTTGCTTCCGGTGTTGAGCAAAAGAAAAGAAATGAATAAATTAATGAAGAATGAAGTAGTAGAATGAACGAGTGTTAAGCGTGTTATATAATACCATGTATCTATTCAACTAATCGCTGTAACCCCTTTTAGAAAGTCCATGTTAGCTGTTGTCATCCATTATTCAAGTCAAATTTTCACTACACATCACTTGAACTCTCTTTCTCTCTGGACATTGGTCCCTCCCAACGTACTTGGAATAGTATGACAATAGCACATCATTTGTCAGGCAAACAAATGATGTTGCATGTAACCTTATCATCTTATATCCGTTGCAGACAGCGGTTTGTGGGTGTGTGTGGGGAAAGGGACTGAGACTGAGAGGTAAGGTCAAGCGTTAAGGTTAGACCAAAAAGGAAGCAAAGATGTCAGTCGACTGCAGACAACCGTAATGAAACTGAAGTTGACGTGCTCTAGTGCTTGGTAGTCCTTAGTTTATGCATGCATGCCTGCAATGTATGCATGTCCTTCTGGCTTTTTCACAATGGCTTCTAATGAATAAACATGGCGTCCATTCACTTCCGCAATGGAGTTATAAAGTTACTTATACGCCACCATGGTTAGCTAGAGTAAACAAGCGACAAATTTATTGGGAATACTTGCACACCTTCATGGAGACACATCCAAACTGAACTCCGTTTTACAAAGTTTGTAGCTAAAGTGGACGTCAACGTGGACGTCCTCGTGTTGACATTGACGCCTCTAATGACCAGGGAATAGATAGACAAAAGAAAAGTATCACAAAACAAAGAAACAAAACAAAATTCGTCTAGGCATTGTTTATCCTTTTCAAGCTTTTAATGGTTGCTAAAGGAGTTCATCCAGCGAACTTCCGCTTTTGTAACCGTTGCATACGGTCCCAAAACTCTTTACAATGCACATTGGGTCATATATTTTGTAAATTATATTAGGAATTTAATTAGATTCTAGACATCAAATCAATCATTTAAAAAAATCGAATGGCAAAGGGTGATTTTTTGTCCTGCTTACAAAATACCATGTTCTATTATTACTCTACTTTGCTCTTCTCCTATCGCAACATCAGGCATCTAAATCTTTATCGATATAATGGAAAGTAAAGGTTTATGTATGTGAAATTTCTTTATATTCATTTATTCTTGAATTAAACGATCGACTTTGTAGTTACGGATTAACTTTGTGAGGTCTTATTGAAAAAAAACCAGTGTTATAAAGTAATTTCCGCCATCTCCTGCTAAAAAGTAATTATGTAAATGCTTACTTTAAACTGTGCTATTTCGCAATTATAGCCGAAATTTTAGGTGAAAAATTCTGTTCTACTTAATATCTGGATCAATTAAAATCGACCTAAACAAGCAATTTTAAAGTAAACTGTTGATAAAATGCATTTCATTAACGTTTAAACTAACTTTAAAGCCAAAATTTTCAAG